>NW_007579772.1:29887-47973 GCF_000690725.1 Stegastes partitus
CTGGATTTCCTTGATTTTAAATATAATGCATTAGAAAAACAAATCAGAATCAAAGCTGTGATGACGCTCATGCTGAGTCTTGTAGTTTTAATGAAAGTGATCTACATCCACACCAAACTTCAGTGGGCTCTTCCTTTGCCCATGCACTGCTTCTCCGTCAAGTTTCACGAAATGCAGCTTTCTAGTTATTGCATAATCTTGCTCATAGATAAACCAACAGGCAAATGTTTTTTTAAAAAAAGAGATAAGTCATCTCAAAGCGATTTAGAACCAGGTTTCCCACAAAGCCACAAACCATCATCTGCTACAATGGCTGGAGCCGGCTATCCAAGACCAACAGAAGTTCCATAACGCTGCAGCATCATCACATCGAGGCGGGATTCTGAACAAGAGCCATTCTGTCATCATCCCACAGATGGCAGCTATACAGCGTTGGCTCCTGAGCCAAACATATGCACCAAGTGTCTGAATCTATGGCTCCTCTCGGACTGAGCGGGATTGCTATTGGAGGAGCATATGATCGGTACCACTAACCTGGCTCACGACGGTTCAACCTCATGTTCTCTGTTAGACGGTCTGTTTTTAGGGGGGAGCAGAAGTACACTGGAGACAGAATAAGAGCATCATTGTGAAACAGAATGCTGCAGAGTAATCTTGTTTTCATAATTGGAAGCCAGAATTGTTTAAAATGTAATTAATGGCTCAGCCCTAACTGGACGCGAAACACACGTCTTGTGTCATTTCACACAATTAGAAGACCGTGGACGTCGTGTGAGAACCACTCAAATGAACAGATTTGTTCTTAAGTGGCATATTTAAGTGATTTGAGAGATTTTGTGAGATTAAACATATTTTTTGAATCGTTTACAAATGAGATGCATGACTGATTTAGTCTCATCATAAAAGTTATGTGAAGAAAGTCTTCTTCAAATGGGAGAAAAACACGTGATTGTCTTTACAAACAAAGTAAAACTACTGTGTAGTCAAACCTTTAAGTAAAACTTGTAAGCCCTAGAATCTCACAATGATGCAGTAAATACATATTTCTCCTCTAATACCAGGACTAACAATGCCAGAGGTGTTTTTGTCAGATGATTTCCAACAGGTAGACCCCCATATTGTAACCTTGTGTTGAATTTAGAGGCATTAATAATAATTAAATCTCACTGAAGTGGCATTTAACAGATAGAACATTCTTGTGCAAGGCCAGGTGTCATAAGATAATGATGTGACTGTTATCTTAGTGTTCGTTTGGGCTCTTGAAAACACAGTGGATCCTCTCAATCTGTGGTTTCCACTTTAAAAGAGCCACAAACTCCAAGTTAGGAGGCTGGAAAGAGGTGGTGGCCTAAGTCCAACATGTCCAATGTGGGGCCATTATTTTGAGACATAAGTTTCATTTTCACTTACTGCCTGGTTAAGTTTTGTAAAATATCCCAGTTTGGGTTCAAACACGACCCTTTCACAATAACTTTAAAGCTTCTCCTTCATTATGCGCGTTACTGGGATGAGTTTCATCCAATCTACTGTAGGATTGGTTGGCTGAAAAGGAAAAACAGATGGAAAGCGAACGCAGTAAACAGCAAACATATGTTGATTTGAAATGTATTTGTGATACGACGGAACAAACCCAGGAGAAAATATGTTTCCCTTAAAATAATTGAAAATGCAGTTTAGCCGTATAGGAGTGTAATTTGTGGGAGACGGAGCTCCTTATGGAATATCTCGCCTCTTACGTTCGAGACAGACGGGAAGGAAAAGACGTTATTATCTACACAGTTCTACTAGACACAATACAGAGCCATTAAACAACAATTAAAGTCGCTTTGCAGGGAGCCGGTTGAAGGAAACATCCAGTGTCAATTAGAGTGGGAGATTATTGATTCAGCAGGTGCAGAAACTGTACAAAAGCCATCGCAAATATTTCTCCGAAGCATTCAAAGGCATTTTTTTTCTCCAAATAATTTCTTGAGATGTCGGCGATGCACAAAGTGGATGGAGCTACTGTAAGCTTCACAGCGATTCAGGATCGCCAATAATTCCCCAATTTACCTTAATGTCTGGCTTCAACCTCTAATGGGGTATTCATTTGACTGATTGGCTCTCTGGCAGTTGTAATTACCAAACGTCTTCAGCCAGGGGCTTTGTATTTCACACAGGCGAGGGACAGACTTTGTCTCAATTAGCTTTCGGTTTTATCTCCTCTTGCCTTTTCTCTCCACCTCACACCTCAGTGGCACTGACAAGGATGTTTGTACCTGCTATACACGGCGGCACTATCAGTTCAATCCTTGGCACGACTTTGAAGATTAGTCACTGAACCATGAAGAAGCTTTTGAAGTGTTGGGGGATTCTTTGAAGTTTGCGATGCGAAGGTTTCTTTTTTTTTTTTTTTTTTCCTATCTCGTCAATGTGTTACACAAAGTTTCTGCTACCTTTGAACATTTAGCCTGGCAATACGGGGAGGGAGCAGTCACAGGCATAAACATAACATGATGGAGATTTGTATCATCAAAGTCCATCTGAGGGGTATTTCAAACCGATGTCTTCGGCAACATATCCTACAGGTCTTTGCGCGCTGAACTGTCAACGCTGTTTTCTGTGATTAGCATCTCTAGGAGAACTACAGGAAAGGGAACAATGCGACAACCCCGGCGTATTGTGTTCTCCTCATTCTCTCGTTTAAGTTGCGCCGTTCGTCCAACAGGTGGTTCGTGAAACTTTGATTTCAAAAAGCGACTTACCCTCGGGTCAAATAACGGCTATGAAATATTTATTCCCGTCATGTGGAGAACGATGAATGACTAGAATAAACTTTGCATCCATTTTGCACTTGGCAGGCGAAGTGATTATGAATAAAAATGAAATTGACATTGGAAACAGCGAAGAGGGAAAACCTGCCCATTGAAGCCTGATGGCCACATAAAGGAGAGCCACGGCCAACAGTTTCTTGGCCAACTCTCCACGTCTAGGCTGAGTTTCCCTGGCTTCTTACCTCAATATGAAATTAATGAATTTCCAGCGACTTGATTGATTGCGTTTCTTGCGGTGCGAACGTATGGTCGGGCCAGCTGCACAGGACTTCGCCTCGCAGCGCCGCCCGAGCCGTCGCACTCCCGCCTTTTACACCACCAGCAGGAATGTGCACAAGAGTGGCAGGCGAGCATCTTCTCATGAAACGGTTTGAGCGCCAGGCGGTGCTACAGGCAAGGGCAGCTGCTGCTGGACGTGGCCTCTGCTGACACATAGGTCATGGCAAGACTACAGATGGCCAACCAGCCGCTCTGTGCAACACCACCGGAGAAGAGGCGATGCCAAATATATCTTTCCCGTAACCTCTCCGAGTTTGACACGAGCACACTGCAGCGCATTCTTATGCATATATGCCCACAATGAGAGCAAAGTGGAGAAAAAAATGTGAGAAAAAAGTTACTTATTTTGATGACATTATACAGATAATATTCCTTGCTTTTCTGCATAATAATTCCATAAAAGAAACCTGTGAATTTTAAGGTCATTTAAATTCCACTGAGCTGTTGCCAAGCCTTTGAAGCCAAAAAATTGCCTGTCATCCTCTTACAATACAGGCTATTGAGCACAGCGCGGCTCACAGGGGCGCCCATAAATAAGAAATACCCTTCTGCAAACTGTTAATTGTAGGCAGCCGAGAACAAGATTAAATGAAATGCCCCCTTCTCTAACAAAACGCCGCCGTTTGCCTGTGACTGCGCGAGATACCAAAGCCGAGGCTGCAGTTTGTGTTTTCCATTACAGTCGCACGCTTTTTAAAGTGTAGATTAATGCTCCTAATGAAGAGTTGGGACTTTGTTTTACCTCTCCTGCAGAGTAGATGTTAACAAATGCTAATTTGCCCCCATTAAAAATTTGTCCCTGCTGCAGCTGCAACTTGGAGCGCTAATGATGACACATCCAGATTTAATGAGCAGAGCAGAACGGTCAACGGGCCAAATATGTTAGATCCACCAAATCAAAGCATACCTTTACAATACTGTCGCATATTTAGGCACTTTGGTTTTATTTATGCCCCTATTGCAACTTTATTAATTTGTCCTTATGGAAATTTGAGTGGTTATACTGCAGCTACACATGAAACGATCTCCATGTAATAATCATCAAAAAGAGGAACTTAGAGTCTCCAGTTTTGGTAGTTTTAATTAAATGCTTTCTTTCTCCAGCGCGCTCAATGTGAAACATAGCCTTTTCTCGACTGGGAGCGTGAATTCTCTCCACAGAAAGCTCCTGTGCTCCGTTGTGTTTGCAGTCCTTTCAGTGTTCTTTTGCTTTATAGCAGCCACAATCAACATTTTTATATTAACAATGGATCATATGGCGGCCGCCTGCAGTGATGAACCCGCGGGGAATTATCGTCCGACGCTGCAGTTTCCCCTCGGCTCTGCTGAACTTTATGTCATCTTCCAGTTGCAGGTTTTATGGCCCGCAACTTTACTGTTTTGGTTTTCGCTCTCACCTCTCTCACGGTGTCGGTTTTGGCTGCGGCAGGCGGCGGTTTCCAATGAGAGGGGGGAAGAAAAAAAAAAGCGATAAAAATCTACCGTACACGACCTGATCAGTGTCGACAGCACAGACACAAAGTTAGCACCTGGATGGTGAACATATTGGTGTGTTTAGCAGCTAAACAGACACATACTGTCCTGTTATTTGGTGCAAACAGAGATGAAAGGTGAATTAATTGGTATTAAAGTTTAACAGGGTGCCAGAGACATGATCCAAATGAGTGTTGCTCCGTATCAGGGGTAAAAGTGGGAAAAGGTCACTATTTGCTGTGGTTGTTTCCACTTCTACAAACAGACAGAAATAATTGCAAACATGAAGGAGTCTGAGTTGGTTGTAGTTTAATAGATTATATTGTCTTGATTTTGTCATACCAACATGCAACGTATGTAGGTATCTTAGAGGTAGTTTACTGCAGTAGTTGTCCATGATACTGACGGTATCTTATGTTTTTATAAATAGTTGGATAGAAATAACGTGTAGTCTGGCTAATATGTTCAATTTGTGGGGAAAAAAAAGAGTAAAGGCTATTAGTGTTAAAGCCGGTGTGTGAGTATGTCTGCAGTTAGCATGGAAACGGGTAAACACAGGACTGTTTACCAACTCAAAGATAATCATTTCTATTCAAACATCATATAAGTGCAGTAAAACATGATGCATTGTTGTAGTGACCCGCAATATGAAGCCAGTGCCACCTGACCCGCAGTATTAAAGCAGCGTAACCCCGGCGTTATTGCGCCACCAAACAGAAGGATTTCAACATTTCCCCACCTTTGCCTGAACGTCCTTATTGTGGATGCTGTTTGTCTGTTTGCCCACGTTGAGGCGATGACAATATCCAGCTGCACCGAGGGATGGAAAGCTTTTAAATGTCCTGTGGAGCTAAGTTCCATAGCGGAGAGGAAGCTTTCAAAACAATCATGCAGAGTGGGTTTTATATCACTCCGGTGCTATCCTTACCAATCAAATTGGATTAAGAGCAGACAGAGATTGATCTATTCTGCGCTGGACAGCTTTGACCAGATTAGTTTCAACTCTGTGCAGCTGTATACCACCATCGAAAGAAATTAAATCTTGTCATTGCAGTTGAAGTGTTCCCTCGTCCGTCACAAACCTCCCCCGCCTCTGGACAATAAGAAATACCTACTTGCGCATCGTCCGATGTCTGCTAAAGGAGTTTTTCCTCCCGTCACATATAACCCAGCTCCCCGGTGCAGGTGAATGAGGGCCAACTGAGAAATGACTCCATTTGCATGTTCGCTAATTGTACCATCGCTCCTGGCTTTCTAATAGTCAATGAATTTTCCAGGAACAGAGTTCGGAGAGAGTAAAAATGGTCGGAGCTGCAAAGCATATAGGCGCTATTTGTAGTGAAATGAGGTTTGCTGCAGGTAAGAGGAAAGGGCCCCGCTGTGAAAGGAGGTGGTATTGAAGTTAGATAAGACGTATGAGCTACATAGGATATAGTCTTTCTCCCTGGACTATAACCACCAAGTAAAAAAGGAATTCTTAAGCTTATATGAAGGACAACTCATAAGTGCAACTTGCTTTTTTTTTTCTCTCATGCTTGGGTAACTGACTAACATTCTTTGGATTTAGCATCGCAGCTAACGTTGGAGTTCATATAAATATAAAGGCCGCGTTGTTTTCATATTTTTATATTATGTCCCAACCGATAATATGATGAATGACTGTCTTGTCACAACAGATATTTCTATGGTAGCCAATGGACAAATGGATGCAGCAAAAGTTGGAGTAAAGTCTGCTGTTTGTGCGTTTTACAGTCGTTACAGCTGTTGTAGTCACAGATTTAGTTAATAGTAATAGTTCTGCATGATCTTGGTGGTACCAACGCCACAAACCGACTGTATCTTAGTTTTGTTTTTTAAATAGTAGGATAGAAAAAAGATCTAGCATTGCAATATCTTTCTGCATTTTAGTTTTAGCTGTATTAAAGCCGAATATGAACGCAATTAGCATAAAAACAGGTAAACATGGGACTCAAAGGTAATTATTTTCACCTTTTTGTGTCATGTCCCAACTAAAAATATAGTAAATATAAAATAAAGGGTTTTTTTTACAGTAGCAGATGGATAAATGGATGCAGCAAAAGTTGGAGTAAAGTCTGCTGTTTGTGCGTTTTACAGTCGTTACAGCTGTTGTAGTCACAGATTTAGTTAATAGTAGTAGTTCTGCGTGCTCTTGGTGGCATCAACTCCACAAACTGACTGTATCTTAGTTTTGTTTTTTAAATAGTAGGATAGAAAAAAAGACATAGTAATGTAATGTCTTTCTGCATTTCAGTTTTAGCTGTATTAAAGCCGAACATGAACGCAATTAGCATGAAAACAGGTAAACACGGGCCTCAAAGGTAATTATTTTCACCTTTTTGTGTCATGTCCCAACTAAAAATACATCAGGTGACTAAACTGTCACTACAAATTAAAGGTTTTTCTACGGCAGCAGGTGGATAAATGGATGCGGCAGAAGTTGTTGTGCTAGTTTACTTTAATTCTATCAAGCTTATTAATTAACTGTCATTTAATACTGTCGAGCAGCAGCGAGTGCAGAAAGTAAGTAAACCTTGAATTCACGTGAATGCAAAAGTTTAATTTTTTTTTTTGCAAAATAAGCCAACCAAAAATATCCGAGGTGATTTAATTGTCACTAATAATTAAAGATGGATGAATAGATGCAGCAAAAGTTTGCTCTATCAAGCTTATATGATTTCTGTGGCCTCTTGGGGAAGCTACAGTGAAAACTAAACCACATAAAGTTGACGACATGTTCGCCCAGTTGCACATTTGCAAAGTAATATTAACATTTTCTAATATTTAACCTCCAGTTTGGTCACCATCAACTCCACAATCCAAATTTTAGTGGTAGTACTACCCCTTTTCTTTTTCATTCTTGTTTCAAACAGCAAAGTTAATCCATAGCTAAAGGTAGCACGAAGCACTTAATGCCTCCAGATGAGTAACTATTACCTTGAGAGATGTTGCTTTCTTGCTCTACGCAACTATTATTCACAAGTAAAATCCCCCTTTAATGACTTGTGATAGTCATAAATAGCGAGGTTGTGTAAATGTCCCATTGACTGAAATTTATTTCACATTTACAGCACTTCACACACCCTTGGCTGGATAAAAATTAGACTTGTTCCTCCTCCTCCCTTTTTATAGGCCCTCTTTGCTGTCGCACCGAGTTGAATCCCAGCCCAGCAATGTGTACCTTCACTCACGAAGCCAAAAGGGCAGCAGCTGAATGAAAATGTGGAGAAAATTAGGTTTATGTCGCTCTATCTTGGGGTATGGAGTCATTTTTCACGATGCAGGTAGAAAGGTGGACCGTCCTATATGACATTTAATTTGTTTATGGCCTCATATTCAATTAGATTTCCGCCGCAACTGTTCTTTTACCTTCAAATCGGACCAAACGTTGCGACTGCAGCTCATCTTCGTGGTGCAGAATAGTTTCCTCTGACCACAATACACAAAAGTGCACAAATTTATGGCCGCCTGCACCACCGAGATGCTCTGCAGCCTCTAATACAAATAGAAGCATTGATTTACAAATAAAGGGGGGATTTTTTTTCCTCTCTCTCCCTCTCAGTTGTTGCCGTTGCTTTCACAGGCAGACGGACACATTTTAAGACAAGATATAAATGGAAGGAATCCACAAAAGCAATTATTCCGACTCTGCGGTACATGGCAGCAACACCATTGGAAAAAGGTGTATCGGGTTACCTTTTCTCTGTTCTGTTTCAGTGAGCAGCTCCTCCAGCCTTTCCTCAGCCCGTCAAGCTGCCTAGGCAACAATCAGAGCAGAGTGGCTGAGGCATGGCGAAGAGAAATGTACAGTGGTGGAGTGGTAGGAAATTACAAAAGGAATCAATTCAATGAGTTCCCTCCCCTCCATGGAGGGAAAAAAAAAAATGTCTATAAATCAGGCAGGTGGCCAGACCCAAACAACAACCTTTTAAGGGCCTGTCTGCCAAGGCACAATGCATTACAAAGCAGGGGGAGAAGTCAGTACTTCTGCACCGAATCTTCTTTTTTTTCTCTCAGCCGCACACACACACATACGTCAACCACAAGACCTTATCCATATTCCCCCTAATATTGGCAGGAGATTGTCTTTCCTCTGTTCTGTAATGCCGGAACTGCAAACTGTTTCATTCCCCCCCAAAAAAAAAGAAAAAAAAAAGAAAGAAGACATCCACCTTTTGAACAATGTGACACCTATTCTGACAAAACCACGCTGGCATGAAAGTGAAAATGAAGACTTGATCTGTCTTCTGCTCTTAACTGACAAAAGGCTCCACTGTAGAAGCTGTAATCATTTTTAAGGAGCGGGCTTTGAACACGGGGTCATCATTTCTTTCTCTAAAAGCAGTTTGCAGACTACATTTCTGGGATGAAACTCTTCTTTGCGAGTTTTTTTTTTTTTTTTAGTAACGAATGTCAAGCCCTCTACACCAATTCCCTGGCCAATTACATCACTTGGCGCGCCGATTTTTTCCCCCGCGTTCCTCCTCATGACGCTATCACCTCGTAGCATGAGTAGCTTAATGGAGGTTGTAAATATACGGAAAGGCAAGGTCAGCAGGAAAAACCCACTGATGGAATAAATTAGTGTCCCGTTCTAAAGAAAACAACAGAGTCGACGACGTGAAATATCACAGCGGGAAGCAGTAAAAATGGCTCCGCGACCAGTAGCCGCTCCTGATTTATCCGACGCGATGGGCAATCTAGCGCTTCTCCGCTGATTTGTCATGTTCCCCGTGACCTGTCCGCGGACATCAATATAGGACGGGTGTCAGGTTTGGGGGGTTTAAACTGCCGTTAGGTGGTCGCCGCGGAGCTCGTTTGAGTTAGCACATGTATGTCTGCGTGCCTGCACCGCATTAATTTTCAGTGTCTGCCGCTGATAAATGTCAAGGCCACTTGAGAGATGGCGAGCGGCAGTTTATTCCCACACACCCACATGCACTGATGCAGCACTGTAAACATGAATTGTCACGCGCCCGTAGTGGGTGTTGAATAGTCAATAGTGAAGCAAATAGCCGCGGCCCCTCTGCTGAGGTAATGCTGAAAGCTTGTGTGTTTCTAAGCGAAACGAGGGAACGAGCATCAGAATGCTTGATATGACCTCAGACTCAGGTGTAATGGATGCCTCGCGACGGAGAATATCTCCTCCGCAAACACGTCACACGGCTGCTCTAGTTTTGCTGGATGACTGGGCCGGCTGCTCCTTTCTCTTCGTATAGGTTCAGAGGAGCAGCCTCGCTACACAATGCAGCCATAATTCAGTTGGCGAATTACATCCTCTCACTGCATTTTCCACGTAATCCCGCGCCACGTAATTAGTTGAACAAACCCATTATAGGATAGCACTTCACAATAAAACTGCATTATGCAATTGTGAAGAGACTGAGGCGTCGCAGTGTCAAAGTGGCTGAGCTGCTGGAATCTGCAGCAATGAAAAATTATGTTGGATAAAGGGGACCGAAAAAAAAAAGGACTGCCAGCGAGAAAATGTGTGTGTGAGCGTACGGTATTCCAACAACATCAGCGTTACCTTGGTTACTAATCCTATTTACTGAGGATGGGATCCATTATTCAGGTTCTTCGTCTCAAAGCTGAATAGTTGTTATCAGCGTGTGTCAGGGACAGAGACTCAGCGCAGGCAAATATTGAATATTCTGTGTTTTCTTCACAATGTTTCACAGTATTTAGTGCAGTAAGTGTAATCCAGTTTGGAACATAAATTGTAATGAAAACCTGGATTTCTACAGCTATAAAAAAAAAATGGAGTCATGTGCTTGCATCTGAAATCAAATCAAAGAGATGAGTATGTGGGAGATACATTTCTGCTTTGTGATAACTGTTATTAAATATACAACCGTAATTGTACAATAGTGCATCCTTTCCTTGGGTCGGCATCATTTCCAATCGTCTTTTATAAAAACTAACATTGGAGCCATGAAAAGGTCATTTGGAAATAATTGCAGGGGAGGCCAATGAAAGCAGAGGCTAACGTACGCTGAGAACTTGACAGCACAAAAAAAAAAAAAGTCTAAATAAAACATGAATTACAGCCTACACATTCTGTGACCAGTGAAATGGCACACAAAGCATTAGGGATGCAACAATATGGGCATTGAGATAGCAGAGCTTTCCCACTAGCAGCTACTGTACTTGGTTTCTGACAAAGCAGAGGAAAACTGCTGTGACATTCACATATTGTTGCGCCTTCTAATGCTCCCCCGAGCCATCCAGTGGCAGCACTTCAACCATGCAAAATGTGGCTTAGGTAATCAGTTGACTGGCCAGTGACCTTGTACATTAAATTACATTATGTTGCATGCTGTGGAGAAAGCCTTCAAAAACAACAAGCCTTCATGAACAAGAAAAATGTAATTGAATTGGATTCCAAGTGTAAATATTGGGTTCTATGAAGCCCGAATGTGTTTAATATTAAATGAAAACACTCTGAAGAAGTAAATAATCATGTAAATAGATTGAATGTGAAGTCATTTTATCATTTTTGGTTTGGTTAATTTGTATTTCTATATCAGAATGCCCTTCTTAAAAGTAGTTCTATTTCATTACGGCATTTTTCCTCGTGACATTTTAATTTTAGGCCTTCAAAATGTCACTGTTGCAGATTTTTCAGAGTTATGTCTTTGTCTAAGAAGCATCTTTATAATTCCCTATTTGGGTTAACTCGACTCAGTTAACCAGCTAACCTAAGCTCACAAGCCAGCACAGCTAGTTAACTTGCTAGCAATGTTAGCATTGTCGCCGTTATGGTAAAAAAAAAAAAGAATGTTTAGTTGTTTGTGTACTGTAACTACTGCTAGCAGCCGCTAGCTGGTGCCCCCAGAATAACTTTTAGCATTGCTGCAGCTAACAGGAGCTAAGTGGCTAACAGTGCTAGCAGCTAATTTCTACGTATTTAACAAGCTAACTATCTTAAAGTCAGCATGAGAGAGGAGCAACAGGTAGCTGGTTAACTGCAACCAGGGGCGGAGCTCATTAATAACTAAAATCTGAGTTATATCCCAACAATAATGTGATTTAAAATTGTGATATCAACAATTACAAAAGCACAACCTGGAACAAATAATGCCGATTGCCGAAGTTGTTCTAGATATAAAATTGTGTTAGCATACAGCGCCCTCCATAATTATTGGCACCCCTGGTGAAGATGTGTTCTTTAGCTTCTAGTAAATTCATTTTTTCCCCTAAATAATATAAGACCACAATGAAAAAAAAGAGGAAAATTCAACCTTTAATTCAAGCGCATTTATTCAGTGTGAAAAAAATCCCACATTAAAAAATAATTATTTTACATCAAATCATGTGTGCCACAATAATTAGCACCCTTGATGTTAATACTTTGTACAATCCCCCTTTTGCCAACAATTCATTTGAGTTGAGTTGAAGGTTACATTTTTCTACAATTTTTAGTGTGAGAGTTTGCTTCTGCAATAACAACTGAATTTATTTTAAGGCTTTTAACACATCTTAACCAGGGGTGCCAATAATTATGGAGGGCGCTGTGCTTAAACATACAAGAAGGTGACCCCGACAATTGACTGAAATCTGGCCCACAGCCATTTGCCATGTAGAAAAGAAAAAAAAAAGAAAAGCCAACATACCAATCTGTGTGTGAGTAATGGTCTCAGTCTGGCCACTCCTAAAAAAAAAAAAAATTGTCTACCTCCGTCACTGATTGTTTCCTCTGCAGCATTGGGAATTTAAAGATGTTTTCTCAGAAAAAGAAACTCTGAAAAAGCACAGAGTGTTTTTCTGCTTTTTCCTCTAACCAGCAGGAACTACTTTGTCTGCTGGCAGGTAGATGGTGAGTCAACTTCACTATCATGAAAAGTGGCAATATGACATAAAAATGACACTGGTAAATTTCCATTGCAAAGTAAGGAAAGACTTGACAAGTGGCATTTTGGAAGAAGTTCATTCAACTCAGTATGTTTTTTAGTAACTTATTTATATGATTATCTATTTCATAACTTTGTCAGTTTAATGCAACTTTTCCTCAGGAGCAGAATTAGCTGGCGTTGGCCTGTCCGACCTCTAAAGCTCTCGCCCTCCCCCTCCCTCCTCTGTCTGTGTCCCAGGAGGGCAACTGGAGGAGAATGACTGGTAAAACCCAGACCAGCAACGTGACCAACAAGAATGATCCTCGTTCCCTCAACTCAAGAGTCTTCATCGGCAACCTCAACACAGCCATCGTCAAGAAGACCGACATAGAAGTCATCTTCGCCAAGTACGGCAAGATAGTGGGCTGCTCCGTGCACAAGGGTTACGCCTTCGTACAGTACATGAACGAAAGAAACGCCCGGGCGGCCGTGGCGGGAGAGAATGCCCGAATCATAGCAGGACAGCCTCTTGGTGAGTCTCGCTTTTGCTTTGTCTACTCGTGAGCTATTTCTGTTTTGCTTGCATCGCAGATGTCATCGGGAAAGTTGCGAAGGGTCAGCGAGATACAGTCTATACCGCACTTCATGAAAACTTTCCCCCTTGAAATACAGAATGTTTCGTTAAGCCTGATCTTTGCTGCAGGAATGGATTGTCTCTCTCGGGAACACAGAATGCCTCGGGCATCTCTCAGACTTTTAGTTTAGAACCTCCCTTGGCTCCTAAATGCTGAAGTGTCTGTGTTTGTTGTCACGCTGTTTTTGGAGAAAATCCCTGCTGAATCCGTTAACTGATCCACTAGTGGATGTAAGCACAGTCTGATTTGAACATTTACTAAGCAGCAACTTGCAAAAAGTGTGTCAAAGTTCCTGTGACATACTATTTAGAGCAGAACGGAATATGTTAAGTGGCATGGGATGCGGCTGCAATATGCTGTGCAAGCATTGATTTTCTAATGTGCGTGCACTTTGTAGTGGGTTGTTTTTTTGGGGATGTTGACTGTGCAAGGTTTTTCTTTTTTTATATATATATTTCACATTTGTTTTGCTCGTGGCTGGGAGGCAAAAATATTTGAGAGACTGGAAGATGTGAGTCACAAGGTAACTTTCTAGACAATTTGAGGAAATTTTGAAGAAGCAGAGTGGAAAAATCCTGCTTACGTGTCGGACTTTACACCCAGAAGCAAACAGAGCTACCGTTTTACTGTGAATGTAGATTCAGTTTTGTCTGTGAAGGCTGTTGTCTTGGACTTAAATCATATTTGTGAATCACAGCAGAGCACATTCCTAGACTGCTCTCAGACATAATTTTAAAATAATCGTGAACAGACGGTGCTGCTTATAGGCTGGAAACCTTTTGATTAAAGCAGGTTTGGTGTTTCTAACAGGAGTCAGGGTTCAAATATCACTGGATGATAGAATTAGAAACATTACTAGACTGGATTACTACGTCGACGTGGAACATTACTGAGCTGATATCTGGCATCACTCCCTACATGGATGCACCGAGACCACCCAGTCGAGATTGGCGGATAATAACTTTCCCTACAAGAACTATATACTCAGAGCCTACTGGTGGGCGCTGGGGAGGAGGTGGAAGTGCAGGGGACAGCAGCATAGAATAATCCAAGAGAGCCGTGCATGATAGAAATTCATAACAATGTGGATATACAATAGAATATGTACAGAGGTGATGTTTATATTCCTGTTCTGGCCTCATCACACCACAAATTCAGCAGGGAACAGGTTGTGACAATAACATTTTCTGTCCTAAAGGGAGCCAGGTGGAAATTGGGTACAGGTCTAGATTGTATAAAAAAAAAAAAAGATGGATGAACCCTCTGTGACTTCACCTGTGGTGTTTGTAGCCCAGTGTCATCATCTTGGCAGCACAGTTAATCCAAAAAACAAGCAAGGAGGTGGAGTATATGTGCAGCCACACCCTTAATTATGCATAACTTTATGTTTTAATACAATTTCAACTAATGAGTTCCAGAAACATTTGTCCCCTGTGTGGTTGTCATTGATGAGGAAATTAGCTATAGAGGCTAAAGCTGTTTATTGTAGCAGGCTGTAAATATGTTTATTCATCATTTAAACTTGGTCATTTTAACATGGGGGTCTATGGGGGCTGACTCGCTTTTGGAGCCAGCCTCTAGTGGACATTTGAGGAACTGCAGGATTCTTTCTATTGTTTTTTATCTCGTAATCCCTTAGATATAGGTGATCATTGAGGTGGAGGTGCTTCATACTCTTTGGTGTTTCAACCATGGAGAGCACAGAGTATGCCAACATCAGTAGGTGACAGCATGCTACACAGCGGCAAATGTTGGTATTTGATTATCAATAACAGCATAATGAAGATTCAGCCAGGAACTGGAATGGATTCTTACTGTGTAGCATAATGGATAACATGTGCAGCTATTTGGCATCTAGACTCTAATTCTATTTTACGAGTTTGTTGCTTCAGTTAGTTATGTGTCATTAGGATGCCAGTGAAGTCTGGGATTTTCGGGTTCTGCCGAGGTCTTGTTATGAATAAAGAGTCTTCATGGGCATTTCAGCGTGACGTGATCTTCATACACTCTGCCACACCACTGCGTTGCATCCTCGGGGCAGGTTTTGGGGTTAGGGTTGGTTGTGTTTTATATCTTGCATAATTAACAGAACCAAAACAAACAAGCTTCACTTTAAGGGCATTGCTCAATGATAATAATATCCCATAGACTGTGTTGACGGACTGTAACTGAACTAATTAAAGCGCAGGACAAAAACTGAATGTTAAGAGAAAGAAAACTACAGGGCAGTTGTAAAAGGTTGTTGTGTCTCTGCTGCATCAACAGGACAGGTTATTGCTTTGCCTTTTTTTTTTTTCTTTCCACACAGCATATATCACCCACATCGAACCATGACTCTGCCACCCTCTTGTGAAAATCTTCTTTCAGTCGCTTTCCTATTGTTGAGATGTTTATGAAAACCTGTTTGTTTGGCTGCTTGTTGGATATCACACATCTGCACACTTAACATGTGAGATGCTCCCTTTGAAAGCTGATTTTTGAAAAGATGTAGCAGGAATTAGCATTTTCTTGCATCGTAGTACAATCCCTCCATCAAGACAGAGCGTCAATAGCATGTAATGAAGATCTCCTCGTTGTCTGATTAATGGGGGCTAATGTGTTTTTGTTCTTGAAGTCATTCATTAGTTGGATATTTGGTGTTATGGATGTTGCAATCAGTGAACGTGCAGAAAAACACATCTGTTGGCAACCAGGTCCGTCACCGAGCAGAGCCAAAACCATCACCGCGATACACATAATAAGAGTGCGAGGCATTTATTTGTGACTCTCTTCATGTGTGATTGCTTGCTTTTGGTTGAGAAAGCAAACATAATAGAAAGTTTTTTTTTCATTTCTCCAGAGTTCATTTCACAGCGACCTCGACGCGAGGCAATCCTGCCCTCGCCGCTATCGCTCAATCTACAAGTCGCGTGGCGGGAGTAGGACTGCGAGGTGCATCCTTAATTGACAATTAAGGCCACCCTCAGTTTCATCCTCCCAAGCCGATGCTGTTTATATTAACATGGCGGAGAAATGAATCAGCCACGTAATGATTTGGAGTTGAGGGATGACCTCCGCAAAGGATTCGGCTTCAAAAACGTTTCATTAAGGTGTTATTACCCGCAAGCTGATTGCACGTCAGTTTTAGAGGTAAGCTAATATTGCTGCGCCGCTGGAGGAACAGCGTTTTTATAAGCAGTTTCAGCCGATGTTTGCTGTGATCACCCACCGCCCGTATTAAGAAGAAGCAAAACATGTTGTTGTGGAGGCAAAAGCATGCTTTTCAAACGGGGTCAGTGGAATAATCGCATCCCACTCGAGCTGCACAGATCCACTTGAGTTGCTCAGACACATTTGTGATGACTAATCTGTGGACTCGGTGATACACAAGGGTCAGAGGTCGGAGTCTGTTGCCACCACTGAATGTGAGACCGTCGCTGTATGTGTGTGGATAACAGCTGATGAACGAATGCAAAAAAAAAAAAAAAATCTATAATAACACAGCTGGCAGCACCTTCTTCCCCTCGCCACTGAATGAAAAATGGATGCTCCATTACCCTATCAAATATGAATGGGAGTTCATGAGATCATATCTAGGATTCTGAGCACAGCAATCATTACTAAATAACAGTATGTGTGTTGCTATTCTGAACGGCGTGCTGCGTCTCGGTGCAATTCAAGAGTTACGACCATGAAGAAAATTTCTCTAAAAGCACTTCACACGAGCGCAGATGTTGAATGTTGAGTGAGAGCAGACGTGAAGGCTTTGCCCTTTGTTGTCTTTCCGTCTACGGTGCTGAAATGTTGAAAACTCAATAGAAACTATGGTATAGAAGCAGGTGTAGTTATAGAAACCTGCACAGAAATCTATTTCACAGTTCAAACAGCCGACGGTAAGAGGTCTGTGCCAAGCAACTGTGCAACTTTTGGATGTTCTGTCAATATAAAAAGTTGGAACTTAAGAAAAAGTTTAAATGTTTGTCTAAATATAAGTATTTAATTGTTTTAATGGAAATGTCTCATTGGCCTCCCAAATCCTATGTAGGACTATAGTGTGAATCAATGCCAAAAAATTAAAAAATGAAGCACTTGTAGTACAGTCATGACTCGATAATCCGACACTAAATGTAAAATCTGCTTTTATGTCGGATAGCAAGGCTGTCGGATTGTCAAGACGGAGGTCGAGATATAAGGAGGGCTTGATGCTTGAAGGCTAATTTGTTGTTAATATTCATTGTTTATTGTTGTTATAATAACTAGTGTGTTGTTAGAACACTATGCATCGCTGGATTTTACGCCTAATTGACCGGTGTGTTTGTGCACTGGCCTGACATCAAAGTGTAAATACGTTCAGACAGCAGGCTTTTCTCCTATGCGACTGTATCTGATCTTTTCATGACAGTCTGGACAACACAGATCCAATTAATGATGAATATCAGAATATTAGGCGGTCGGAGGGACACTTCCACCCCGGGGGAGCACTCTGACGGGGTGGAAGTGGCCGAAACGCACAGGCAGTACTTGGCTGCTGATGCCAGTTTAGTTAGTGATCACAGTTCTGTTTCCACCATCGGTGGCAGCGGCGGCGGGGAAGTGACAGATACGCTCCACTGTTACCATCCGTGTTTACTTCCACAAACCCTGAGCACACTTGCTGCATGTGACGTCATTGTGTCCTCTTCTGTCCATGTGGGACACTTTTGGGTCGTATGAAGTTCACACAGCAGATCACATACAAGTCGCATTTAATTGGAAATGAGAACGAACTCGCAAAAAAATCAGAATTCACAAAGAAAATCGGAATTTAGCATTAAGTCCTGCAGTGTGAACGTAGCCAATCTGTCGGATTGTTAAGTCAGATAATACGCCGTTATCCTTATTGGTGACATAAAATGTCATGTTGGAGTCAGAATCCAAGGCTGTTGGTATGTTAAGGCTATTTTTGATGGGTTCCGTTAGTTTTTCCTAAAAACCTGTCGGATAGCAAGGTTTTCGGATTGTTAAGGGTCCGATTATCGAGTCACAACTGTATATATGTGGACTTCTATATGTTT
>NW_007579772.1:47998-71630 GCF_000690725.1 Stegastes partitus
TTAGATGTTAGTCATCTATTCATAATCGATCAAGTATTTTCAGGGTAAAGTTTAACACTGCTTTAAATAATATAACATGTGTAGCATTAAAAATCATAAAGTAGAGACCTCAGGACCTTGTGATTAGTTAGGTTCCAACCTGTGGAAGCCCCTTTATCGATGTATGGAGTTTCTGATGTGGTCAGGAGAATTTCATATCCTAAACTGTTGACTCATTGAAATCAAGTCTCACTGCCACACTATAAATAAGCTGTAACTCTTGAGCTTCTCTTTCAGCGAGATACCAGATAAATTCTGCTCTTCTCTCTTTATTGCAATAGAATAAAATTCACTAATAACCGTCAAGGTGATTTTTAAGGCCATTATAGTCGTAGCAGTTTTTCGGCAACACTAATTCTTTTTACTGACGCTGCCAGTGGAACATTTTGCAACTGAAAGAGTAGAGATGTTTTTCTCCAAAGACTTGTTGTTAACTGTAATTATGCTTTTCATTTTCTGTGTGTAAATTGTGTGGTGGCACAGCAGTGTTAAATTACACTAAACAGCATGGAGCAAATTTCAAAAAGCGGTTTTGGGACGTCTGTCTACGCATGTCCATGTCAGAGTAAATGAAATACACTTCCATTTTGTCTCTCTGTGTGGCGGTGAAACACTGAAACCCATTCAGTTTGTGTATTAATACAGATTATGTGGCTTATGGGTGTCCATCAACCAAATGAATGTCCGATAGTCACTCTCTTTTAGCTCCGTTTTTGGTCTCCACCGACTCCAGAGGGAAATATGTGGTTCCAGTCGGTTTCACCAGCCAGTTGTGGTGGTGGACAGCTCATTTACAGTGGCTTTTACTAAATACTGCTGCCTGTTGTTGTTAAAAAGTGCAAAGATTGGACAAAACAATAGTTCAGGGCCATAAACTGAACATGGAGCTGACAGAAACTGCTCCATGAGTAAAATGATAATTAGCTGTGGGCCTGTCAATATTCGTGGCCCCTTTGACATTACAAAAAGACATTTCATCTGTTGTTAACATTTGATTACAGCGGTTTTGTCTTAATTTTGTTACTGTTCCAAGGTGAGTGCACAACAACCCAGCCTCTCTCCAAGCGATGCTGAAAAATGCAAAACCTCACTCTGCTTCTTTCCTCCCCCGAACTGCTGTAGTTTTAATGCGTCTACAACGTCAACACAATCACTTACAGCCGCATTAGAATTAGACGCGTCTTAGATCAGCTGCTCCGTCGTGGCACGAGGAGCATTAAGTGCAAATATATCTCTGCGTCTCACTCGCTGTTGTGCGTTCTTTCCCTCTGGCTATAAGCTAACTGGGGGAATTCCTTGTGACACAGTGACATGATGGTTGCTGGCATGCATGAACCTCAAATGCATCCGAGCAGTTTCTCGCTTCATCCACTGAGATCTACGTACTGTACCTCTGTAACCTCGTTCCTCGGTCGACCCCAGCGGGCCGCCATGGGGACAACGAGTGACAGATTTTTATTTGCCTTCGGTTGTCCCAGCATTCCTTGAGCCTCCAGATCCTGTAGATGCCAAATATACCTTGCAGGAGTTTTTTTCCCACTTTTTCTTGGCCATAAATGACATTTGCAACACTCACGCAGCACTCAATTCGCTTTTATTTATCAGTGTTCTTATTAATATGCCTCATATGAATAGAAAAACGGATGAAACGTAGCCCGTCGTGCATCTTTCAACACCACAATGACGTGGATTGCGGCAAGGAGAGGCAGAGATGTTTATTTCAATATTAATAGGAACACACTTCCGCTGCTGATAGAAAATATGTTCAACAACAACAAATGTTTTATTTTCCGTTAGACAAAGGCGAGAAGGAAGTCCTTTAAAGATCTGACCAGGAAAACAAAGAGTACCTTTTGATACTGCGCTGCCACGCTCCGATGGCGATGGAAAGCATGCGTGCCTGTATCTTTATTAAAGTGAATTAGTGATGAATCACTCCCATGCATGAATCATACATCAATAATAGCCCGATTTTTACGCATGAGTTTTTATGCAGATGAAGATACAGGAAAATAGAAAGGAAGAAATATAGCACTTTTTTTTTTTAGTTTTTTTAGTACCTCCAAAATTTTTTTTACAAATCATGTTTTCAGAGGAGTTTTTAAAAGGTCAAGATCCATCCTGGCTTGCTTCTAGTTCGCACCATGCTGAGGATGAATTCCCAAATCTATACAGCACGCTGACAGTACACAACCCGTTGGCGGTGTTAACATTCACTGCAGTCGGTTAAAATCAAACCGAGGCTTTTGAAACTTCAGAGAGTTTATGAAAAGTTGATTGTGTAAGACTCCTTTGATGCATTCACTCCTAATGTTTGGAATGCATATCACTGTTACCCTTTACATGGTACTCGGGGTATCTATCTTTTTTATTTTTTTCCATCTCTCTCATCTGCAGAGGTGCTTGTTTCAACTACGTCCTGATGTGGCACAGTGTGCTTGCCTGCCTGGAGGCAACAGATGCGCGTGATTGGCAGGTGGTGATTGAAGCCCTGATGGAAAAAGGGGACAATGAAAGAATAACATCCTATATTTTTCTACGAGAGGCCACGTATGAAGATACAAGCTGCTGTGCAAACTGGGAGCGGAGCAGAGAAGGAGAATGGCAGAGAGAGGTTGATAGCAGAGAGAGGGCAAAAACTAACAACATCTCTGGAGAGTCTGTCTGGTAGCGAGTACACCTGATAATCTTTCTTCTGTTGACTCCTATTTTGAGTAGCCTCACCCTCCCTGAAGGGATCTGCATTCTCTTCCACCTGGAAGTTTCATGGTGAAGGTCCATCCCATTACAATATTAATGACCACAGTGAAGGATAATGTGTGATGGATCACCAATCATACTGCCTCCAAATGGCATTGGCAAGAGTTAGGCACATAAATAATAAAGTGATTTAGATGCAAAATCCATCCTAAGCGGATTACAAAGGCAGTGGCACTGCAATCAATCGTCATTTTGGGCCAACATGATGCATAGCAAGCAGCACAGGACACAGAAAGTAAACTATACCGGGAAGAAGGAGAATGTGCAGGGAGTAGTGCTTAAAGTGAGGCAACAAATAAACCCTCTGGAGGTATTTGCCGTTTTTCTGGATGTGTTTCGACCTCGTATTTAATATATTTATATGAATGACTGGCCAAGTACTGGGGATGCAAGAGTATTTTAGAATATTTAGAGAATGTTTTGAGGCTGTCTCATACAAATCATTGTTTCCAGTTTCTGGGTGAATCAAGGATGGATCATGCTGGCAGTCAAGATTTCAGATAGAAGAAAAAAAACAAAAAGTTTAGGACCGAAGTCTGTTAATGTGACTGTTGCTATTACCCACACAGACAAACCAGCTCCTTAAAGTACATGATGTAAGGCAACCTGGTGGTCACTTATTATATTAAATGCGCAAATGTATTTTATATTGTTTTCCCAGGTTGTGATCAGTTTTGCAATTCTCCCTCTTTGAAGTGTCTTTGATGCACAAAATTGCAGCCCTATGGCCAAAGATAGTTTAGCTTTTTGCTGCATTCTCAAATATTAGAACTATGAGACTGTATGACGTTATATGATGACATTCTAGCTGAATAAAAGTCCAGAAATATGGCAAAGTCGGCTGATCTGTGCAGCTCATTGTTCCAATGGATCGCTGTGAAAATTTGCACTGATGCTCATAGTTTCCAGATGATGTGTCTTATTGTTTTAATTAACACCTTCTGGTTGTATCATCACATCAAGTTTTGAATGTATCCGGTTCTCGCTGATCTGATATTATTCCCAACATGCTTAGCTTTACTGTAATTAGTGCTAATTAGCAAATGTTAGCACATTAGGATTTACGCTGTTGCCAACACGCTAAACAAAGATGGTGAACATGATGCAGATTAGCGTGTTAGCATGCAGTTTGCACACTCGGTCGTGTTTTTCCTATTTAGTTGGTAGCAGGCATTCATCACACGGTCGATACAATCCAGTCTGACTTAGATCGCGAGTAAGACCCCGTTACACCCGTCTCACCGATTGTGACATGAAATGAACTGATCAGATTATTTCTAGCCTATATGCACCGAAATGCAAAACGCTTTTCTCGTGATGGATTCAAAAAGAACTCGCAAATATGAGGCAAACAGGAAAAGCAAATTTGCAACGCTCCCATCCAAAACAGCACGCGACTCCTTGAATGCAGCGAATATCTGAGGCTTAACGTTGTAAGTGAGCATCCGGGGGGGGTGTGGAAGGTTTCTTTAATGTCTATCCAAAACCAATCCTCCCGCGTCTTCTCCACCTGGCTGCTGTAAATTCTTCCCATCATTCACCATTAGTATTCACGGGCGCGCTCTCGCTTTGAAATTTGCATAGATAATTCCAACTATGTCTACAATAACTGCACAGTTCACTAACTTTATTTTGAGAGCCAGGTTTAGAAGCACGAGGCCCTGTGGGCATTTTTTGCAGTATGCAACTAGACGGGCCAATTCCTCCTGATCCACTGGACTAAGCCTTGCCAAAGCTAACCCCATAAGGCCCTCTCTGTGTCTTTCATGTCCCCGTGTTCGCTTCTGAGGCTGTAAGAATGTTTAACGCGTCTGAGCATGCGTGCGTTTGGGTCTAGGTGAAAGAATTCAGGTTTGTGCTGCGTTCAGTAAAAGTGGTGGGGGGAGTTAATGCGAGCAAAACACTCGGCACAAATTGCAATATCAATATATAATCTATTTCTTTTCCTCTCCTCTCTCGGTCCCCCTCTGTCTTCCCTTCCATATCTTCCGTTGTCCTTGCGGGTGATTAGAATGCACACTGGCCGTCCGTCTCCTCCCTCATTAATCACGCTCTGAGAGACTGGGCCGGACATTGAATGCACAGTTTGCCTGACCCGGCGCTCCACAAAAGCATCCATAACACCAGGTACAGCGCGGCAAACAGTCGTTTAATAACGCCAGCAGTATGGATAAGTCAAGGATTCATCTGATCCGCTATGCATCCGGAATACAAGAGCGTGTTTCTTTTCAGGAAAACAATGCCGAAGAAATGTAAAGTTTGTCATTGTGCGCTTAATAGGCTTTATTAAAGCCACCCAGGAAACCAGGAAATCACATTTCCCCCAGCTGCCAGGATCTCTTTCTGTCTCTCCGTCTATCCGTCTCTCTCTCTCTTTCATACATACTGACAAATGCTTTAGCGGGGCTTGAGCCACAGTGTGGACAAAGTGAGATGGATTACTGTGTGGATTTTGGCAGGGGAAACTGCAGCTAATTCTCTGATTAGAAACCTGGGTTCAGAAGGCAGAGAAACACTGAGCTGTGCATCAGAGTCGGCGCGCGGGGCTCAGCGGGCTCCGGGAAGCTTTGTGTGTGTGTGTGTGTGTGTGTGTGTGTGGGCATGTGTGTGTTCACATGTTTGTATGTGCAGGCTTATTTTGGTGTTTCTACATGTGTTGTCTACAGGTGTGTGTATTTTAAGGATGATAGTTCTGGTTATATGTGATACAGCTGTGGCTGACTTTTATTCCAAGCAAAATGAATATATATTTATTGAAGCATGGTTCACATACTATGTATGTATGTCCTTATCGGATAAGTCTGACGTCTGGTTTTTAACACTCTGAGCCATTTTTTGTTCCTGTCACCTTTTGTTCTCACCGTGGATTCATTTTCACTGCAATATAAAGTCCTGACCCTCTATGGAAGCAGCACAATCATGGTTAGAAGTAGAAAGAACTCAAAAATGTCTTCTGTGCAGTTGGACACAGTTATAATTCCATAAATCATCCATCCATCCATTATTGATTAATCCTCACTAGGGTCATGAGGGGCTGGAGTCTATCCCAGCTGACTCAGGGTGAAGGCAGGAGACACCCTGGACAGGTCACCAGTCTATCACAGGGCTACACTTAGAGACAGACAACCAAGCACACTCACATTCACACCTACGGACAATTTAGAATCACCAATTAACCTCAACATGTTTTTGGACTGTGTGGGAGGAAGCCGGAGAACCCGGAGAGAACCCACGCTGCATGGGGAGAACATGCAAACTCCCAGATGTCCTCACTGGGAAGTGAACCGGCGACCTTCTTGCTGCGAGGCAACGGTACCAACCACTGAGCTACCTTGCAGCCCACCCCCATAAATCATAAAAAGGAAAAAGCAAAAGTTGAAATTCTTAGACTTAGAAACCTGATATCAGCATAGACAAAATTTTTCCAATTGCCAACAGGTGTTACGATAATTTAAAAAGAAGATGGTGACTCTCCATAGAATAGATATTTTTACCACTTACCTTCTTTAAGTGTGTTCCAATACCTGTCTCCTATCTGGTCTGCATGTACACAGCCTGCAGTTCAACCGAGAAGTCGCTGAATTTTTGTCACGACTGTTGATGGCATCAGAGTCGCTAAAAGCTTTTCTGTCACGATGAGGAGAATTTTTTTGTTTTTTACAGAATCTGATCGATGCAAACGGGATATTTTTGACTATTTTTTAGATGTAGAATAAAGTGAACAAGTTGTAATGTCACAATTTTAAATTTATATTTAATTTCAAATATAACCATGTACCAGACGAGTAGTTCAAGGACCGATGGAAAGTTCTATCAAATCTAATCTAAAGTTGAAAACACGGCAGGTCTTTCTGTTTTTACAGTTTCTGGCTCTCGTAAATTGAATATAAAAAATAGATAAAGAAATAAATAGCATGCCTTTCAAGTCCACTGGTGGGTTTTGGGCTTCAGAGGAGTGATGAGGACAAAAGAAAAGACCAAAAATGAGAACGTAAAACCCTCATCAATGAATGAACACTGACAATGAGAGGGTCTGAAGTCGATGCTGACATGAATCAGTTTTAATTCCTGTCTGCTGACCAACCAGCCAGTTAAGATTCTGTGTCTCCACTTCACTCCTTTAGCCGAACGAAGATCCCCGAAGCTCACGTTCCACCTTTCAGCTGATGGCAGTTAGCAGTAAATAGACCAATGGGGGGTGGACCTGGTCGGAAATGAGCAGCGTGGACAGTGAGAAACAGGATTTACTTGGAGCCTAACAAGCATCCCGGATGTGTTCATTAATATTACATCCATCGACTGATAAAGAGAGAGGGGAGACTGCAAGTGGGGAGCAGCTTTGGACCAATGAAGAAGAACAGAGTTGGATAATTGTTCTCCTTGCATAATCAAAGACGACTGCGCACTGCTGAGAGTTTAGGTTCACATTCGGGGCACGCTGACGGGTTTGAGCGAGCGGATCGCCGGATGAATTCGAGCGCTGGGCTTTCATATAATAAAATATCATACAGTCGGCATGCGTGTTGGTCGTGATTAGATAACATATTTGCAATGAGCACATTAAGTGAAGAGGCTGACTTTATCTGCAAGACTCTCAGCAATGTGTATCAAGAGTAATGAGCTTTTTGTGTGGGATTAGTGTTCTTACAGATGCTCTGCTTGTGCATGCTGAGAGATAATACTTCAATAAGAAAGCAAGTGTGTTTGCATCAGGTGCTACCGGAGTCCACCGCAGTGCTAAACAGACAGACTTTTCCCAGACGCAGACCCCCGGAATGGAAAATCTGCCCTTTAACACTTCATAATAATTGATCCAGTCAGTCATGTCTGTCTCTTAATTCATGCCGCAATTGTCGACGTGCACCTCGGGCTGTGCAACAAAAGAGAAACCCGGGCGATAAAAGGTGACGTATTGTGTGAGTAATGGTTCGTGACTTGTGATTACACATGCAGTGATAATTACTGCGACCCCGGAGCGTTTTCTGTGGACCCGAGCTCGCAGCCTAACCTCTCTGACTCCCCCTGCTTAGTGCATGAATTAAGAATCACTGTGACAGACTCGCTGGGGACTTCGCCTCCTGAATGAAGATGGACAGTGCAAACAAAATAACATTAAAAAACAGCCCATAACCTCGCTCCGAGCAATATCTTGCTCCCTCATGTGTTTACTTCCCTCTCCCTCCCCCCCTCCACACGCTCGCATTTCCTTATTTGACTTCATTTATTCCCTCCTCCGTCTCATCGCTCCCTCACGGTACTTTGCTTCCACCCTTCCTTTCCTTCATCCTAATTACGCTGCAAAAAAGCTGAGGGGTTCGTGACTCATGGCGTCCAGTTGTTAGAGTGGAATTCTCGCTCACAGCTGGAAGACCCCCAGCCCCGGCCTCCGCTGTCCGGTAAAGGTCACACGACGGCGGTCGACTACCTCCAGTTTTTATCGCAGTCAACGCTTTGCATTAGCAGGAGCCAGGAGTAACCTCTCTGACACCATCCAGTCACAGCTTACAGTCGGGCCATAACCATCCCAAGGTACTTGAAGCGATGTTTAGAGCAGTGGTGCATGACAAAACTGGCCACTTGGCCTTCTTAGACCTCAAGCCTGTGCTATTTTGGGGAGCGGGAAGCAGCTCGGAGGATTATTCCGCGACTGAGGAGGGCACAGATTTGTTCCCGTCAAAAGATCCACTATCAAGCATGTGTCTAATTGGACATACAGTGATTAAGTAAAACATCTGGTACATCATAGTGATATTTTCGCAGCCCCTTTCTGCACAATCTTACTTATCTTCAGAAGCTTGAAAGTCTTTTCTCAAACTCAGCTCCTTCTCCTTTATCAGTGCCTCCTCCTTCCTTTGCGGCTGGTATGGATTTAATTAAGGAAACCAGTGAGGGATAATGACTTCTACCTGAATTGACCTCTTTGTGGGAAAAGTGTCCAGAATATTTTGCATAATCGCAGCAGATTTGATTAAGAACTGCCTGCTCGCTGGCTCGCTGAAACTCGCCAAGAGTTGGAGTAGTTGCAACCGAAGACGTACCTATTAATAGGTGCAAACTGTACCTAGCTGACAGAGATGACCAAACCTGCATCTGTTGAGGGAGAGGAAGCAGAACGCACAGATGTTTGCACTGCGTCTCTAAGGAAAAATTGACAAACGCAAGCTTTGCACGCGTGGGGGTAGCAAGGGGGGGGTGGGGTGGGGCTGTTTTCAGTAGATAGCAGCTGGTTTGAAGAGCGATTCTGACCTTGACAACTCCTTGTAGCTTGTTCACACATCCTTATTAGCCTGTAGCCTTGTCGGAGGAGTAAGAAGTGGCAAACAAGTTGGAAAGCTACTGATTATATAAAAGCAGTTGTTGTGAATGTAAAACGCGGTGGATGCTCTACAAGGGGATTATGCACAGAATATCCACGTAAGAGGAGGAGAATTTATATATATAATGCATGATGGACAGATAAGAGTCACTAAAAGCGGGATTCCTGTGCACAGGCTTAGTCTGACATGATGTAGCGTTTGCACTCAGGACCTAAGCCTCTTAGTTTTAACCTAACAGTATGCAAACATATATCTAAGTGGGCCTTCACAGCTGATCATTTCTGGGGACTCGAAGCCGTAAAGTGTGTCCCCGTTTTCTCTGTAGCCTACCTGTGTGACAGAATTATTAATGAGCTGTGTCTGTATTTATGCTCCTCATCTAACAGGGGGAGATGGGCTGCCTTCATTACTCCCGAGTTGCGGGAGCCGTCCTGTCAGCCGAAATTTGAGTCTCGGGCCGAGACGAGCGCTTGTTATAACAAAAGGGGAAATTCATCAAGTGTTAATTTGGCTGGAAATGATGGGTCAAGACAGCGTCAGTCTCATCTGCTCGCATGCGGAGTACATGGAGCTCCTGGAAGCTGGAGGATGGTGTCTGGGAAGGCGCGTTTTTACACGGTGGTCACTGAGCACCACACTGTGGAGCTCCGCAGTTATTACCGCTGGTGCCTGACATCAGGGTCCATTAAGATGCAAACGTATGTCACATGTTCATCTGCAGCGCTTCCTGTCTGTCAGCTTTTCTCCTGAACGTATCCTTTTACTCGCTGAATAGCTGTCGATGTTCTAAGCCGCCTTTTTGTGAAAGGAGAACGGTTGCAGAACACAGCATTAACGTGCTCATTAGTGGGCTTTTAAAAACCACGTGCACAACTGGATTTAGATTTGACACACATTAGATTAAAGCCTAATGAGGGTAAGGGGGGTGTTACTGCCAACTCATGAGAACACGAAATTACATGTAGATGCACATTAGAATCAGTTAAAATGTCTTATGTCATGTTTATTCACATTTTAACTGTATTTCTATGATGACATCCTGAGTTCCAGGCAGTGTTTACAACAAAGTTAGCCAATCAGAACTGAATGTTTGTTATGCAAGGTTTTATAAATAGATGTGTATCTAATATTAATGTCAAAAAACAGTGTATTGTCACACCTGTATGCTACGCGCTTGTTTAAACATAAAAGTAGTTATAGTTTTGCAAGAAAGCCTTATTTAGGATCCCTTATTTAGTGTTTTTTTTAGCAGTAGTTAATAATAAATGGAGTAATAAACATGTAATAAATGGTTAATAATGTAGTTGTAAGCAGATCTTTATGATTTATATTATTTGTAGTTTTCTATGACAGCAGCTTTACCGAATTGTCATCCACTTATGAGCACCCACAGGAACAGCTAGAACTAACAAAAAAATTCACACAAAAGCTTACATGTAAAGACCATGCACAGTATATCATGGCAGTTTTGAGTTTCCAGTGACTCGTATTATATTTCCAAAAAGATCTTTAATAAAGTCACAAAAGAACCAAAATGCATCAATGTTTTTTGTGACAGAGAAGCAAGGGTTTAATCATTTCTTCTTGAAGAGAAAACTAAGAGTTACAGGAGTCATTCGAAGCTGAAATCTGCCCTGATAGACATCTTTCAGGTCTTTGCGAGTGTATGGGAACTTTAGTTCACAACTGCATCTGCCTATGTTTACACTCTACTATGTTAGAAACCAGCAGTGAGACTGTTAGTGTTCTAAATTATTTTCTATCATCAGTCATTCTCACATTATTGATTAATCATCAATTGCTAACTTTTGTTATGTCAACAAAATGCTGCAGTCACAACTCTCTGCATGTGTGTGTCTTTGTGCTTTAGTTGGAGTTTAAGGTAGAATCATGACGCACGCTGGATAAAACAAAACTGTGAAGCTTTCCAAATCTAAAGAAAAAACTCCATCTCTTACAATTTCAATGCTGAATCCAAAGGCCAGAAAGCATGACCTTAATCACATCTCAGTTTGTTCTCCTTTTGGTGGCTGATCCTAGCTGGTCTTGGCAAACTTTAAGATAGAAAGTGTTGTGAAACTGATATGCAGTCCCTGTTTTCACCTCTGTTTTTAGGTTTAGGCACAAAAACCAAACATGTCACGATCACTGTGTGGGTCAAATCATTCTGGGGGTTGAAGTGAAACATAAATAATAAGAAAACCATAAAATAAAAAAAGGTTTCTATGAGATCACAGATAGTTTTTGTCTCGTCTCCTCCATAAAGAGACAAAAGCAGATGTGTGATTAGATCCTTTTCAAGAATCAGACAAGAATCAAACTACATTTCATGTGTAAGAAAAAAATAGAACAAAACCTCAGCTATGTTGGAAATCTAATTTTTTTTACTGCTCTTTCTATGCAGTTAATGTACCGTACATGGCACGTGATGAGGGTTTGTTTTCTATGTTCAATGACATAAGAATCTACTGTAGTGCCCTCTGTTTTGCTGTTTTTAACTATAATTACATCCCTGTCATGTACAAACATTAAGGAGTGTATTTCTGATTGCATACAGTACAATATTAAGGCTATGACAACGAACAATTTAGCATATTGTGGTCACATTTTGATCAACAAAATGTACACTGCTTGTTGGGAAAAAGTCTGGAAACGTCCAAAAACCTGTTGTGTTTGCTGCTGCGTGCTCGCCTTGAGCTGTCTGTTCACGCTTATTTCCACTGAAACTGTCTCGTTAAATTATTTAAAGCAGATCCGTGATTGCGACGCATCGGTTTCAGCAGCAGTCACAACAACGGCGTCGGTCTTCCTGAGGAGCCACAGATCTTTAATCTATGCAGTCAGAACAATACCTCTGAAGTGCACTTTATCTGGTGAAGATCTAAAAAGCAAAACCTGACAATCTGCCATTCATCATCTTTGGGACATTAATCGCTCTATTCTTTGCGAGTGCCTCTTTCCAACTCGTGTCAAAGAATTTACAGCCTTGTTAATCTCAGATGCAGCAGGTAGAATAAAAAAAAAAAAATGAAGTGAAATCCATCAGCTTCCTCCTCTTCTCCCCCCTTTGGTTAAAACCGTTCAATGGGCGACGATTCAGTCAGTTGTGGCTCCATTACATCCAGGAGACATTATTGTCTGTGTATTGGATTTTTCTAACCCTCGCCACCCTGTGTGGTTTGTATTATCTCTGCTGACTGGGTGAGCGGCCGTGGCACTGATAGCGTCAGAGCTGAATTAGATTTGGCAGCCTTTAATGCTTGTATGAATACCAATCGCGACTAGTTCAACATTTGAATACTTCTTAATGTGATTCTTTGCACTCTGCTGACCCTGACAGATGGAGAGAGAGAGAGAAGAGAGAGGAGTGAAGGAAGCAGGGGGGAAGGAAGGAAGGAAGGAAGCAGAAAGAAAGGAGATAATGCAGATTAGAGTCTAAATGAAAGGCAAATAAGGTTTTACTTGAGAGGATGTAGGCTTGATACATGCAAATCATGTGTAGTGTATGAAAAGATTAATGATTAAATGAAGATACAGTGGAGTAATCACTGAATTTAGTGAATAGGGGGAATTTAAAAATGTGTACAGTTGTGGAATTCAGAGTCCTGGTTAAGGACAGATCAGGTGTTAGAGTTCATTAAAGAGATGTCACTTCAGATGATAAAACCGAAAACATTTAAAAGCAAACTGGACACATGGGAACATTTTATTTATTGAGATATTGATCTGTCAGATGCTGGTGTTTCAGTAGATGCCACTGTGACCTCGGGTTGTGCTGTGAATGTGCTTCCTATGTTCTATTGATCTGGCTATCTTCAAAAAACCAAGTTCAAAGATGCGTCTTAACCAGGGACTCTAATTTGTCAAATTCTGACCCTGTAATAACCTTTCTGCTACAATTTTAATAGATTCAGGGACCGTTTCTGTCCTCCTGAATCGATTGGATCAACAAGTAGGTCAAAATAAACTGCAAAATCTGCACATTTTTTATATTGTACCATTTGTGTGACTTTAGGTTTAGACAATAACCCCCTTAAAATGACAACTAAAGCAAAATATCAGGCTGAATCAAAGTCAAAGCATGATGAGATAACCCCCCTGAATAATCAGGAAAGGAAAAGACACACATGAATGGAGACATAATTATTCATCTCATCTCAAAAAAATAAAACCAAGGAAACTTTATAATAAAACTAAACCCTCCCCCAGAACTCATACTCTACCAGTCCTTTGATTTTTTTAAACAGCAACACAGACCAATATCTCCATAAATTGAAAATTACAGCAAAAACATTCAGCTACAAATTTTTCCGAGTGGGCCCACAGACGCTAATTACTGCGAGACACAGTATCCGAGGCAGCTTTATTTAAATGCAGGGTTTAATCAGCCGGATAGGAAAAGCTGCACTCATGCATATAAAATCACCAGGGCTGCTTTCATCAGATCTGTTTCCAAGCTGTCCTCATGATATTGTTGCTACAGTCAGCCTCTGTGATGTCGAGCTGGAAAAAGAACCGCAGACGCACAGAAAACGACGCGCGTGTGGATTATTTTTAGTTTAGAGGTCGATGTCCCCTTTAAATCTCTCAGCTGGAGGCGTCGCTGTCGTGCTGCGTGCTCTCCACTAGAGTGCGCAATTTTCCTTTCTCAGATTTTTTGGCACTTGAAGTGGAGAGGCATTGAAAATCAGCTGAGAGGCTTCCTGCAGTTTTTTTTTTTGCTCACAGAGGTGATATATAGAATAACTTTTAATGTAGGATGAGATGCCTGCGTTTGTCCTTGCAAACGCTTGTAATGTTAGTTTTAAAGTATATCTCGCTGCCAATAATCCTCCATTAATCCTCCCGTATGTAAAAATCCCCCTTTGAGCACAGTGGCCCTTTGAGTAAAAGGAGGCTAATCTGCATGCACAAACTTGTAGACGGAAAGCCAGGAAGTCTTGAAATGTATACAAGAAACCGCTCTGAGCGAGGCAATAACACAGCAGTGGGTTTCATTGTAAGTGTTCACTGTGCAGGGGAAGAAAAAAAAACAGCCTGAGGGAGTTTATCGGTGCTGCTTTTGGTTTGTTTTCTTGGTTTTATTTTGTATTCTGCAGCGCTGGAAAGCTTGACACGGGTTTGTTGAAGTGGACGAAATCCACAGAAATGGCTTTGTAGTAATAATATTAATCCATTCATCCATTAGCTGTACCTAGCATTAGACTCATAGAATGATAGAATAGAATAGAATAGAATAGGATAGAATAGAATAGAATAGAATAGAATAGAATAGAATAGAATAGAACTTTATTGAGCCCTTTGGTGCAAACCTCAGGGAAGTTGTTGTACTAGAAAACAACAACACAACATTAGCAACAACAGTAACAACAACAACAATAGTAACAATAACACTGGATACAGTAACAAAATTTGCCAAAGTGCCAAAATAATACTAAATACTAAAAGAAAAAAACAACTAAATAATACTGATAATTATAATCTTTATTTACAGAGCATTCCCTAAAAAAAAAAGGGTTTCCAAATGCTTCACAGACAGGTTAACCACAGTACAGTAAGATACTGTAAGCGTAGCATTAGCAGCTCGACATAATTTGCTGTCATAGACGGCTAAGCAGTTGCAGCAGTTGACACACTGGATACGTTCGCAATTACTCACTGCCAAAAGCAGTGGCTGTCTAATGAGCTAAAAGGGGGTTGTAAGTCACGGGCCAATGAGATGTGATGGCTTGAGCAGATTTATATCCATCATGTAGAAAATCTTCCCCCTGGGCGTCCTCTGCTTCCCTCCATCTCAGCCATAAATGAGGGTCATTTGTTAACAGGCTGTGTGTTTCAAATGCCAGGCCCAGATTTGGCTGAGAATGCAGAGCGCTTTAGATTAGCGTGATGCATGTACGTACGCGACGGGGGCTCTTTGTGTCTTAAAAAGGGTAATGATGTGCCGAGTGCTTTGAGAGCTTTATGAGGTTCCTCGAAGCAGGATGTATTCTTCTTCTTCTTCTTGGTGAAATTGCCAAGTCAACTCAACTGTTGGTAAATGCATCCCCCCTCCGCCCCAGAAAAACTGTTACGGAGTTAGTTTAACTAGATTTTTATCAGCCCCACGGGGCGGTATGGCAAGGGAAATAACAGCGGCTGTGATTTAATATCAGCCGAGATGGATAGTCACCGTGGAGGTTTGGCAGCACTGTAGCCCTCTGAGAAGATGCATATGTGGAGGGTTTATTTTCCCAAAACTGTTAGAAAAGTATTATGCTTGGATCCAAAATGCGGGTTTAACCAATTGCCCTCGATGGTGCAAACTTATTGCAACAGCAAACACTCATTAGTATTCGTTTGCAGTCGAGTTTGCGGTCACATGATGAATCTAAGTCCAATCTTCGCTCCTCTAGTGCTGGTTTTGGAAGAAGATTCTGACTCTTTAGCTGCTAAATGCTCCGCTGTGTACAGTCGAAAAAGACTTTTCAGCACCGTAATATGCTGTAGAACCGAAATAATCAGCCGAAAAGGACTAAAAATATTCGGGAGAGCTCATAAAGCTGTCAGTTAGAGCTGCTTTAATAGTCTCGAGAAGATTGTAGAAGTTAAAGCCATTTTTTTCCCCCAACTTGAACGCAACAATTAAGCTGGAAACATCCCGAGAAAATGAATAATGCTCTTTCCACTAATCAAATAGCTGCAAAAGCCTGTTTTACATAATAAAATTAAATGTAAAATATCCATATTTCTTGAATATATTTTAACGAAAAGCTAATAAAATGTGTTAAATGAGGGATCTGGCTTTGCTTTAGGAGGAAGAGAAATAAGCATTGAAATTATGTAAACAAAGATTGTGTTGGCTCCTGTTGTGTTCTGGCTGTTTGTTGCATTAATCCATCATGAACAGCAGATGTCCCCGCTTCACTTTAAAACCCACATCACTGGTGGGTATTCAGTGTAAAATGTTTATAACCCTCTCTCTCTCTTTTTTTTTTCTTTTTCTCTCCTTATCCACAAAAACACTGTTTAAAATGCAAGGTTTCATGTGAAAAAGTTTCAAAGTGCTCCAGGCTCCTGTTTACAACAAATGGCTTTGACCTACAGCCCAGAGCTTGAATCAGTAATCCTATCCTCTTGTATTGATTTATTCGATTTGGCCATTTTTCGCGCAAAAAAAAAAAAAAAATCACTTTGAGGAATTTCATCTTTTCCGAGTTTTTAAAGTAAAACTATAAAGAAGACCATTTGTCATTCTGTAGCATGTGAGAGCAGCAGCAGCAGCAGTTTCAGTGGAGGGCAATATTGATTGAATCCCTGCTACTTCCAATGCGCTTGGCTTTCAGAGTTGTTTGTTTCCACCGCACAATTCATCTTGGGCCAAAAAAAAGAAAAAAAAAAAGGAGTTGTTATTCAACCCACACAACAATAATGTAATATAGTGGAATAAATCGCACAAAATCAACATCCATCCTGCTTCCATATCCTTGTCTCCTTAGCAACACGATCCCCTTTTGCAAGTGAGATGAGATGCACCTTTTCTCAAGTGTGCCCAGAGGTTGTAGAGGGAGTGGAATATTATTTTTATACCAATGCCACTGTAAATATATATATATATATCACACACACACCGAGTATTACAGTGAAGAGTTGCTGGATGAAAACACCTCCTTGTGATCATTCACAGAGGATGTTTTTTGCTGCTTAAATGGGGAGTTTGTCACGATGAAGGTCACGGAGAGGATTCTGTGGTCTTCTTTTCAGAGCTGGAAATGATGAGCGCCGTGAATGAATGTGAATTAAATGATTCCCAGCAGGAAGTCGAAACAAATTTGAAGCATTTCTGAAGAATAGTAAGTAAGAAGAATACATTTGGAGGACGTCGTGCCAGCTCGTCTCGCATTCCAGCATGCTGTTGATCAGTTTGGTCCGCTGCAATGAAAATTGGCACATATGGTGCCCCAGAGGATGAACCCTACTGGTGGTTAAATGACTTTCCTCCACAGTGTCGCTAATGGGTTGACATTTATATTTAGGTTTGTTTTTTTTTTTAGGCAAAATGTCTTAACAACTGCCCAATAGATTGCAATGACATTTGGTACACATGTTCTTATTCCCCTCAGGTTGAACCAAACACCATCATTAGGTCAAAATCTGAATACGTCCAAAACTTTGCGATATGACAAAATGCCTTAAAACTAGTAATCACTGCTAATTAGTAAATGTTTGCACACTTGTCTATCCAGCTAACATGGCAAACGTTATACCTGCTTAATAACACATTCAGTCTTAATTTTAATACAGTTATAATAAGCAGGTTTACCCTTTGAACAAACCTGCAATGATTATCAACACTTTAAGTAATCGTCAACTATTTTGATAATCAATTTTTTTTAAGAAAAAAAAAGTTGAAATCCTCAAATTCCAGCTTCTTAAATTGAAGTATTTTCTGTTTTCTTTACTCCTCTATGACAATAAACTGAATACCGGTAGATGGAGGACAAAACAAGAGATCTGAGGACGTGATCTTTGGTTTTGTTAAACAACTAACTGGCTAACTGAGAAAATAATCAACAGATTAATGTAAATTATCATTCGTCCCATCTGTGCTCTTTATTGGTTTGCAGATTTTAAATCTTGCAAAGGTCTGAAAAAAAGAAATGTTATTTTATGTTGTCGTTTTGATGGTACAAATACATTTTCCATCTCTTACCTGCACCCCTGCATGCAGCACACATCCTCCAGAAAGCACTGCACCATTAACCTGTGGATTAGTGTTGTATTTCTCTTTAGCATCACAAAACTTATCATCGACCCGGTGCTATCAAAGCGGGTCTACAAAGGTGGAGATCAATGATCTGCAGCTGCTCATCAACAACCTGCAAAACCTTTGATTCGCTGCTGGACAAACTCTCTGAAGAGCTTCAGACACCAAGTTCTGTAAAACTTTCATAATGTTTTCAGTGGAAGGTTTAGTTTTTGTTGAGTTTTCAGAATGCTGCTCTTAAAGGCAGGGGATTCGAACAAATATTGTTCTGAGAACGTTTGCTGAATGATGAGAACCTTCCTTGTTATTACACAACATTTGGGGAATGTTTTGTGAAATGAAGTTCCATAATGTGTTGCCATAACAACCAAAACATCGTCTGAATATTGCAGGCAAAATGTTCTATCAACGTCAACATCTCACATTACAGGAACGTTTTATAAACAAACATTACATATATATTAAATCCTCGGAGGCCTTGATAACATCTTGAAAACTTTCATTCCAACGCTGGTTTGAGAATGTTCTTCTTTTGTTATTATGTAACATTTTGGGAATGTTTTGTGGCGGAATGTTCTACAATGTGTTCCCTCAACAACCAAAACATCTTCTGAATATTGCAGAAAAAATGTTCTACCTTTATTAAAACGTCACATTACAGAACGGTAAAACAACAACAACAACAACAACAACAAAAAACATTCTGTTATGTACGGCATTGATAACATTTCAAAAACATTTTTTTGAATGCTGGTTTGAGAATGCTCTTCTTTTGCAACATATTCGGCTATCTTACAAACATTAGCTCTTTAACCTCATGAAACAAGAGAATATCCATCAAACATTATTTGAACATTAGTTTAAAATGTTTTCCTCCATACATGACAAGAATTATGTAGTATTAGCTAATGTTGTGGGAACGTTCCCTGCTTGCTGGATATCGATACTGAAGGATAAATGCTGAAAAGTCTTCTTTTAATTTGAAATATGTGACACATAAACAAACAAAAGGCATTTCAATGAAGTTCTGTGTTAGACACATTAATAATAATAACAATAACAGAACGTTATCTGAACATTCCAATTAAACATTATGTCTTAATTGCCTTTTAACCTCAGTATTTGAAACGAGGAATGTCCTTTTATTATTATTATAACATTAGAACTCGTAGGTGATGTTTTTGGGGACATGCCACTGCTCGCCGGGGTGGATCCGAACAGAATTGGCTTTAAATTGAGACGTTGTTGTCGTGTGCTGTTGTGAATTCATATTTGTTTTTTCCTCCCTCATTCTCTCATTGTTTCCGCCTAATTTACTCGCCTCGTGATTGGCGCTGCCCCCCGCCGCCGTCTGAGTTGGAAGAGGCTGCCCGCCCTCCTTCCTCTCCGCCCCCCCTCTCCAGACTCCACACTTGGTACGGTCCTCGCTCAAGAAGTGCCTCCAATTGTCCGTCTGAGGGGCTAATTTATTCCCAGTCAGAAAGTACCAGCGGCTCGCCGAAGCTTTTTTTCCTTTCTTGACGCTCTCTCTCTGTCGTCTGTAAGTGTCTGCAAAAAAAAAGCTGCAAAGCTGGACCCGTACATTATGACCATGTACAAGAGGAAGCGTCGCAACCATCGATGTAAGTTTGCACAGCGGCATCATTTTCGGAGCTTCATGATCCACCGAGGACATTTTCATTTATTTCATTTTTTATAGTGCTGATGTCGTTCTGCGCTTTGCATATAAAAAAAAAACAACTTGCAAATTCCAAGTCGTGATTCATGCAAAAAAAAAAAAAAAATGCAATCGGGCCTATTTAAGTTGATGTAATTTGCATTTTCATGTTACAGTTTCTAATCATGTCTTCCCTTGTATGTGATATATTTTATTCTAAATCTTATAATTCTCAACTAAAAAAAAAAAAGGGGGGAATCCAAGTCACCTGCTGCTGCGCTCTGCTTGGATCTTTTTTCATTTTATTTAATTTTTTATTTGTTTTCTCATCAAGCTGTTAGTTTGAAAAGCCATCCCTGCACCTGCTCTGTTGTCTCTTGTAATATATTCATTCTGCTCAAGTTGGCATACATTATCATGATTTGTGTTGACTTATCAAGGCTGTGAGGTGGCTGCTTTTTTTTGTTTTGTTTTTTTTTGAAGGCACAATTATGCTCAGCTCATATTAGTTTTATTCCCTCAGGAGTTAGAAATTGCAACAAACACCAGTTGTCCTCCAAGAAAAAAGTGCCTTTTCATGTGAAACTTGTCCTGCTGGTGCTTTGCATATTCAAGTATTTGAATGCACAGTGTGATCTCCTTTAATTACTGTATTCATGAGGTGAGGAAGGGAAATATTTTTGGTTGATGTACAGTATGGAGGCTATACAATGTACAAATAGGGAACTGTTTGCTTAATTATCACCTTTTTTGATGTTTTTTCCAAGCAAAAATGTCAATAATCACCCCGATCGAGCTTCTTAATTGTGCAAAATTGCTGTTTTTTCTATGTAACTTGATGGTAAGGTGAATATGTTTGGGTTACGGACAACAAAAAAAGGCAAAAAATGCTTGTTATCTTAATAGAAGCCGCCCTGTGATAGTATGACAGCAATGGTTTTCTAAAGCCTTGAGAATCCTGTCCTGGAGCGAGCGATATTTAAAGCACTGTGCATATGCAGAGTGTTTCTGCCACAGTCTAGAAAATTGGAAAGCTGTCATAAGGAAGTAAGATGTGTAAAAATCGGTGGTTTGCAAATTACCAGTTGGCACCTGCCCTTGTCACAATATTCCACAAGGTGTGCCATGACTTGCGCTCCCTGCCTCTGTGGAGTGCGATAAAGGTTTTAACGGCGCTGCTTTGTGATGTCTTTTCCTCCTCAACAAAAGAAATCTCAATCGTGCGCTGCATAGGCTGGAAATAGATCCGGCTGCATAACTTTTCCCCGAATTTACAGCTCGCTTGTGTGCAGACGACGTGAGAGGGAGTGTTGTAGACAGAGAACCCAGGTGCTCCCCGGCAAAAAAGGCTGGCGGAAAAAGCTAGTGAACCTGTGTGGAGGCCCAGATTGGTGGAGAGCTTGTTCTGAACTTTATCTGCCAGCTTTCGGGCCAAAAGAGATGGTGAGAGACTGCCAGCGGCTATGGGCTGGAGAATGTTTTACTGTGCTGCTGTATGGGAGTTTGGTCTATGCGGATGAAAAACAGAAAAACCTGATGTTCCTATAATGAGAAAACTGCAGTTGAGATGCAACCTCCATACTTGTAGCTTCAGCCAGACAGAAACCCCCCAAAACTGCAAATTCACAGGCTCAATAGGTGGAAAGGTGAGTTAGTGATTATCGGCTGGACGAGACAATCAAAAAATAATGCTGCTGCTGCTGCTTTAATGCACTGATGAATGGAATTTGTTCCTAGAAGGGTTGTTGTGCTTTTTTTTTTTGCAAAATCCGTTTGTGTAGGGTTGTTTTTTTTTCTTTTCTTTTAGAGCCTCATAACTGCAGATTCAGCATGGGGCGATGATGTGTGAGTGACATGCAGCTGTGAAGAAGGTTTTGTGTAGGTGGAACTTTGGAGTTAGTTGGAGACTATAGCGCTTTATTATTTATTTCTTTGGCAGCAGCTGCTGTGACTTTGAAACGCGCTCAGTAGTAGTAAATGTGACAGGTTTTATAAATGCTCGTTGTGTATTGATCGCGTAAAGATGTGTAAAACGCAGCCCCGTCTTTATTGTGAAATTATACGTTTGAGCTTCTAGCTTTGGTAAAGAGAGCCTTTGAGGGATTTAATGGTGTTGTTATTAATTTAATTAGAGGAACAGAAAATCCCTCAACTACTTCCACGTGAGTGTGATTGCGAGAGTTGGGAGTTCATAAATATTTAAAGCAACGCTATGTAACTTTGGGCGAATTGGGAGCAACAGCGACCCCTGTGGCCACATGTGGTAACTACAGGAATCTGGTGCAGGGAATTCTGCTGGGCTCGAAATCTGAGAACGGAAGGTCCAAAGCATCATCACAGTGTGTACCAGCAATTTTACTGTTTACAGAAACAGATAAGTTGGTTTTCGATATGCTTCAGCTGGTTAGGTTTCACTGCATTAGCTCACTTTAGGACTTAGGATGTTGAATCGTAGCCACAAATAGCAGCTGTAACTTTGCTATATATATGTATGTATAGTAGAAGCCAGTGTTAGCAAATGCTATCTTTTTCCATTGGGATGCTAGTGGCTAAGCTTCTTCTGAAATGGGCTAAAACAGTTTGGTTTGCAGTGTAGATGTAAACCTCTGATGTAACAATTACACTCAAGCAGGATGCCAATGATTTGTCAAACCATTGACTGGACACTTCAAACATCAAGTGAGTGCAATAGTATAGCCAATAGCAAGCCAGTTATTATTACTCACTCGTCCAACACCAGGAAGGCCAGCTCAATGTCTGTATTGTTGCCTTTTATTTCACAAAGCTCTCAGAGATTTACTCTTGGCCAGCCTCTTGTTCGATCACTCTCTCTTTTTTCTTTTCTTATCTTCCTCTGTCAGTGTCCTCTCCAGTCTATTCATCTCTGCCATGACGTCTGGACTGGGTCGACCCAAATGGTTTATTTTTAGACTGATACCCACCGTTAGCAATCAAGAAACCCAAACTGATAGATTCTTGCAGTAAAAAATAAAAATCTTTGTGTTAAAATTTAGTCAAACTCCAACGTCATTGAAATGCTTTTGTGTGTTTGTGTTTTGCAGACTTTCCAACATTTATCCTTCAGGGAAGCCGGTAACATTCCCACAATGTTGGTTACTGTTACCTACCAATAATGTTCTGATTAAAACATTTCAAACTGATGTTCTAAGAATGTTTTCGGGATATAAATTGAGTTCATGTGAAGCTAAACGCCAATTAAGACATGTTTTAATTTGAACGCTCAGATAATGTTTGGAGGATGTTGTCAGAAGATTCTAAACATTCAAAGCATGTTTTCAAGATGTTATTGAGGCCTCAGATGACGAACCATTTCTGTAATGCGATGCGTTAACAAAGGTTGAACACTGCCTGCAATATTCTGAGGATGTTTTGCCGATGTTGTCGAGGTAACCCATTGTAGAAGATCCTTTTATGAAACATTCCAACAGTGTTAAGGAAGAATGTTGTCAAAGCAACATTCAGAAAGAACATTTTTAGAATATCTGAGGAGATATGCATGCTGCATTATGAGGAGCATTCTGGGTATTAAAGGAAAACCTGCCTCTGAAGACATTATTAGAGCAATGCAGAACTTTCTGAGAACATTTCTAGAAACACAAAAAAATCTTTTACCAGTCAGATGAAACTGTGGGCAAGACTTTGCTTGAGACCAATGAATGGTGATTACAGAAAGAGGCAGATACTTTTTAAATTAACATTACGTCAGGAATTGGTTCAAAAAAATAAAAATGTGGAAAAAATACCAATAATTGGCAAAATGTTGAATATTCAATCCAATAATCTGCCAATCCTCAATCCTATAGCTGAGAATCTTGTTATTTTTTTCCATTTCATTGTGGGTGGTACCCGATTGCGGCTATAAGTTTGCCATTAGCTGCACTTTTTACACAGTTTACCTCCTTCTCTTCCTCGACGTACCTGTTTCCATTTTTAATATCCCATCACTAGAGCATACAACAACAGCAGCCTTCGGGCTAGCAACGTACCGCACTGAAAAGTTTTGCAGAGAGCTCGTTTTTTTTTGCCGTTTTATGACATTTCTTGCCTCCAACACACCGCCCCCTGCTGCTTTTTAGCGAGGACGTCATTACT
>NW_007579772.1:72308-95621 GCF_000690725.1 Stegastes partitus
CGTATGCATAGTGGATGCTGCTCGAGGGAAATCGGTAAACTTTGAGGCCTAATGCATGTAAATGAAAACTGATCCCACAAAGAAACTTCCTTCCCCCCCCTCCCATGTGTCGTAGGCCAAGATGTTGCATCGGTTACGACTCCTCGCCGTGATTGAAGGCTGCAGCGCATGACAAGCCAACGTGTCTGCAGATGTTGCTTCTCTGGCCGTATGTCGTGCTGCGCTGCCGATGGTGGAAGGAGGGGGGGGGAAGAGCACGGCGGGCTGTTACATCTTCTGTCAGATGCCCTCCGTGTATTTCAAGCCATGTGTCAAGGGCAGTCGTGTTTGTGTGTGTGAGAGAGAGTAGTTTTTTGTTTATTTTTCCTGCCTTCCAGAATAGACTTCTTTTCAGCTTAGCTCCATTTTGCCCAGAATTTTCAGTTTGCATGTCCATGGGAAGGAATACAAATCATGCGCAACACAATCCTTGGTGGAGCTGTTAGAGTCCGCTGCTCTGCTTCTCTTGAATAAATCACAAGCAATTACAGAATATAATCCGTTCCAGATACTTTAGTTGCTACCTAAGATGCAGTTGCAACAGTTTAAAAATTCAACAGCTGTGCCTCCACACTTCCCTTTTTTTTTGTTATTTTTATACGGACAAGCAGCCGCATCACACTCCACCCTGTCCGGGAAATGCGATTTTTTTATCTGTCAGAAAGGACCTAATGAGACTCCTCCATCGATGATGAAATAAAGTGACAGAGTTGTCACAAGATGTCGCTCCCCCAGAGTCCCTCGTCTCTCCCACCGGCGGCACCGCTCTCGCGTTTAGCCGAGCAAAAGGCTGCTTGGACCGTCGCCAGGAGAGCCGCCAATCAGCGTGACAGAAAGACAAGCAGTCGGTGACACATCTGCACACGTACCGAGTTGCTGACATGCAGAGAAAACACCAACACTCCAGAGTAAATGACACCTTATTATCCACATTCTGGTGTAGCAGGAGGATGGAACATGCTGCAAAATGGCTGTTTTTTTTTTTTGTTCTTAGTGTGAAGAAGCAGAATATTTAGAGCAACACGCTTTTGGTGAATGGCGGGTATTAATATTGGATCTAATGTGCGCGGTCGACGGATACGGCTGCAGCCCGCGCTCACCAGTCTGACGAATAGTGAAATTAATGTCTGTCAAGTGTCACGGATAGCACGCCGAAATAATTAGAGGACTTGTAGCATCTCACTCTTTCTGTCTTCCTACAACACTTGCCTCTCGCACGCACCACCTTACGCCGGGATGAGCAACGCGGCGTTTTGAAAGGCGAGCGCAAAATTACATCACATTCCCGCGCATGTAGGCCAGCAATACGCCTGTCAAATTCCTCTCAATCAGTAATTCTCTTTATTTCCCCCCCATTTAAAATGAGCCGTCTGAGTGGGAATGTTAAAGCAACATGACGCCAGAACAAGTCAAAGATTTCGGTTTAAGCCTATTTTTAGTCGGCGAGGAAAGTCAACGCTGATAACCTGATTAGCGACGGCTGTCGTCGCCGTTTCTCAGAGGAAACACTTGTTCGTGCGACTTAAAAAAACGCCCGGTGTTTGTTTTCATGCCTCGCTCCGCTCCGCTCCGCCGCTGAGCTCCCTCGTCGCGCCGCGTTCGCCCGTCCAGCGGCCCGAATCGTCCGCTTTTTGAAGTGCATCGTTGTTGACTTGCATGAGACAGCTCACTGGGTTTACAGGTCACACAGAGGGATGTGATCTCAAACCAATGCCATGCCTTTATCTGTTCTGCCGCCGCCTGAAGGAGGCTGGGGGATTATGAGCTCATCCCTCCCCAGGACTTTGGGCCATGCGGCGGCAGAAAGAGGAGCACCGAGGCAGGGCGGCGGGCTGAAAGTCACACTTGAGCGTCTGCGGTGGGGGAGATGCTCCCATTCGTAATGGGATGTTTTTTTAGTCGTATATAATAAAATGCTTGTTTAGTGAACACTGATCTGTACTGTGGAGCGGAGGGGAAGTGGACTGGGACTTTGGAGGTATTAGGAAATTCATACAACACGGAGCTGAAACCATCCTAGTGAGCGTTTTTTTTGCATATTTTTTGTCAGCAAAAATTCACAGGTTCTCGCCTCCTAAAATCAAGGCAGGAATTCTACGATTTTTTTCTTTTTTTTGCAGGCAAATGAATCATTTATTTATTCTTCAGGGTGTCTGTGTGGGGCTAAACATGAATATTTTCTTATTCTCCGTGCTGGAGCAGCATTCCACTTTGAAATACTCTTACATGTCATTAAATATTGGATTCTTCACCCAATAAAATCTCCTGTGTTGTCTTGGGAAGGAAAAAAAGCTTCAATAACGCACCAGTGTATCGAAAGCTCGTGTCACCTTGAAAGCTGCGAAGGTTCAAGCTTTATATAATTTCATGAATGAGTGGCTTGGAATTTTAATTTTGTACTTTTTTTTTTTAATGCAAGTGTGAATCTTGATGCACGGAGCGTAGCTGAACCGAAGTAATGATGCAGGGTTTTTTTTTTTTTCATGTCGAGGGTGCAGCCATCGATTAATCTGCTCTTGATTCATTATTTATTGGTTCTGTTTATAAAATGTCATGAAAAATGAACGATGGCCGTGATCGTGTCCCAGAGCCCAGGATGACATCTGGAAATTTCTTGTTTGATCCAACCAGTGGCACAGAACTGAATCTTATTTAGTTTCATAACGACAGAAAAATGTTTATTTCAGGTCTTATTTAGCATAAAGCTAGTGGGCTACATGTTGGGATGTTCTATACTTAGAGAATTAACTTGAGGAACTGTCAGTGGGTAAAATCACCAGACATGAGTGCTTACTTTTCCACTTTTCAAATCATAGCACTTCATCACATAAAATCGATTTCCATCCAGCAGGTCTACTCATTAAATTTTCAGTCCCCTACAAGCTGTGCAACCAGGTATACATGCATAAGTGGAAATTAGCTGGTAGGTAAATCCGGTACAGTGCATCTCGTCTCCTATGATGCTTCTGCGTCATGGTATGTACGGCTTCTGGTTCTATTTTCAACCTAATTCGATGTGAAAGAATGCAATTTGTCGGCCGCAATTTTTGAATTCAACCAGTAAAACGTAGCGCGCCACATTACCTCACCTTGAACTTTGATTCATGGTTTTCCTGAATAGCCCCGTTTGATGTCTGATCTTCAAAGGTTCCTCGAACAGACCCTTTGATATGCAGATAGCCGCTCCGTCTCCTCGCCTGCTCTTTTTCCCCCTGTAATTAGACAACACCCGTCCACAATGGGCAGCCCGCCGCGGCTCTCCCGTTTGTCGAGAGGCGTCGGTAAACAAGCTGTTTTTCCTCCCAGTTCTTAACGCGTCCTCGGCGTTAATAGACGGGAAAGTAAATAATTATTTGAGCGGACCTCCGATGATGGCGCCACGGACGGTAAGAAACGGGATTTTGTGAATGAAACTGGAGGTCTTACTCAGGATGAAGCTGCAAGGGCCTTTTGTGAGGATCTGTCAGGTTGCATCGAGGATATTTGATTGTGAGATTTGGTGGGAAATTTGTCAATTAAGTTGTCAGTCTCAACCTCCGACAATATTAATCCTTGAAAACGCTTCAGAGGGGCGAAGATGAAAGCGGCATCTGCAGTTTGGCGGCGCTCACACCGGCCAGGGCCTCGCCTGCAGGTCATGATGTACGGTTTTGAGTATTAGATGCAGCAAATTCTTCATCTCAGACCCCCCCCCCCTCGCCTTTCTCGCAAACCAGTCCGGCTTCGCAATTCAGCGAGGAGTTCTTGTCAAAGGCAGCCAAGCTAAATCTGGCGCCGAGATGAATTTTCCCCCCCACACACACCCCCTACCTGTCCCCTCTGCACGTCCATCACCTGCTTTATTCAGCTCCTCCACGCTCTTTGTCTTTGCTCATGTCGCTCCTGCCGAGGAACAATTTGCAAGATTAGTTACTTTGTTCAATTAATTAAGTCATTGGGGAGATAGGCGCCGGAGTTTTCTCGTTCCGCGAGGAGATGATCGGCAGCTCCCCGTGCGTCCTGCTCTCTCCCTCTTCCTCTTCCTCGCCTCTGCATTTTATGTTTATCTCATCAAATAGACAGTTGGCGGTTTTTCTTGCGAGAAAGAGGAGAATGAAATGAAAGTACACGGGAAAGAAAGAAAGTGACAAATGTGATGTGGAACCATCGGGCCTCGTCTGTGGGGAATTCTTTTCTCTGTTTTTCGGAAAAGAAAAGAGCACATTTCTCATTCCTTGAAGGTCCTCGCTGATACGTCTGAATGGGAGTTTATTGCAGTCAATCACCTGCGCTGCAGATGTGCAAAATGACTCAAAAGGCGAAGCTTTTTAGGTAATAAGGAGGAGAAAAGGGCTTTTCATGCCTTGATGGCAGCGGGGTGGTAGGTTAGAGACGAGCCTCTAAATTTAATATCCCAGACTTGATCCTTAGGGCGGAATGACGAAGCATAAAGTGGAATTCGTCTCATGGGTGATGGTTAATGTTACAGTGCTGCAGGTTTATGTCGTGACCGTCATTTCAGCATTGACTCCTTCTGTCATTCGCATTAGTTTGGCATCTCTCAATACTACAGTACCCGTGAGCCTCGGTCACTGTTGCTATGGAAGAGTCTGCAAGTCGGTGCCCTCGCAGACTCGAAATACTTTGCAGCCGGTGCCAAAACACACAGTGTCACAGAGTTCCTCCAGCCCACAGCGAATCCATTCACGCCGCAGATTGTAATGTAGTTTTTCTCACATTAGCGCTGCGACTCAATGAATGATCGTGTTGGAGTGTCGGCACAGGACTGGAAATATTTCATCAATTAAATGTTGTGAAGAGTCGTGGTCTCCAGAGGGTGAAGCCTCATCAAGCTGGTGATCTCCTGACGTCTGTAAAATATCCATATAGAAGAGCTTTTACATGCACACGGTTTCATACATTCATGGTTCCCAGAGGATCTACTCTAATCACTCTTTTGGTTTGTGCCTGGGTGTAGTTTTACATTTGCCGCATGAAAAGCCTTCATTTTTTTAGGTGCCAATTTTTTTTTCGCCTTCTCTGCTTCAATTTAATGGTTGAGGCATCTTTGTTTATTTAAAAGAAACAGAAAATTCAGGCACCAGGTGGCAACTCAAAATCTAATGGAATATAATGCGGTGAGGCCCTCAGGCGTTCTGTATTGCTTTCAAATATTTATTCTCCTGTACATCAACTTTTCTCATTTTGTATTATCCCTGCTGAGTCAACACACATATAGCCAGGATTTTCTCTCCTGTCCTTTTGTTTTTGGTGCCTTTTTTTGATTGGAGGGGGGGAAAAGTCACCTCAATGAGTTCAGTTTAATTGTCCTGAGCTCTTTGTACATACATGTGAATCGGGGCTATATTTGGGAATCATCTGAAACCAGAACACAGCACATTTTGGCCCATAACCGACTGAAATATTGATGAAACCTTATTTAAGCCTCTAAACATGTCTGAAAACAAACTTCTTGAAGTAAACTTTACCTAGTTAACATAACCTAGTGGCTCATAGCTACAATCATATCGGAGCCCTTCTTCCTTCTTACTTCTGGCATCTCTCAGGCCGTCAACTTCATTCGAGCTCATGGCGCCAGATAAAGGAAGGAGACGCTTGTGCCATTTCTAACTGTGAGTCAGGGATATTTCTGTTTGCAACAAAAGATTCAGCGGTTGTATGAGCTTGTAACTCATATTTTGAGAGTCCAAAAATCACCCAGTGCTGAAGAAAAGCCGCCTTTCCCTGTGAGAGGTGTTGTTGAATCCATGAGTAACGTCGTCTCAGCTGTTTTTATCGGACGGGACGAATGCAGGTGTTGAGGGGGATCTGTTTATGCACAAGTTTTAGTGCAGTCATTCATGTTGTACTTAATCAGCTGTAGTGTTACTGGTTGAGTATCAGTATCATTCCAGTGTAGTTTATGTTCAAGGATCAGCCTCATCTGTGCTTTTTCTTGGGTGCTAATTAGCAATTGATAGCGCGCTAACGGGACCAAGATGGTAACGAAGCATGTAATCATTGTCATTGTGGGCCTGGCGCTACCGCAGCACGGCTATAATCTCTTAGCCGTCTTCTTAAGAGTGCAATCATTAGCTTGTGCTAGTCATTAGCAGCAGTTTAATCTCAATTATTGGATGCTTTTTAACCAAATGTACCTTGGGAGATGTTCCCCTCTTGTGCTTTTACACAAGCTTAAACCTTTAAATCAGTTTTTTGTTTTTTCTTCCTCCTAATACAGATCTGATCGTTTGTACCAATGATTCTGTTGGCACACTTGCGTGCCAACTGAAGTCCTGGAAGTGCTCCAACTAACATTGTCTCTGTAGCAAGTGAAGAGCTTTACTTAACTCTGGATGCACACTTTGCAGCTCTATTGCATATCAGCAGCATCTGAAAATGTTCTTTTAAGGACCAGTTAGGCCTGAAATATCGTCTCTGTCGAAGCGTTCTGTCAAACATACGTGGTCCAGAGAAGCTACAGGGGTGGCGGTGAAATGGTGACTTTGTGAGGAGCCTGATGTTTTAAAAGAAAAGAGCGTTTATTTCCAGCCTCTGCTCGAGGACCCACACGTATAATAACTGACTCATCAGTCGTCGTTTCCTTCAATTATAGCTCCTGTGCTTCACCGCAGCAGGTGTCCAAACAGGTCATTTGCAGCAACAGAAAAAAAAAATCAGCTGTGTTTTGGTTGCTTTCTGTTACTGGTGAGGAGACATTTTGCATAAACGTAAGGTAGTTTGACATGCAAATTGCTCCTTTTTGGTGCGTTCTTCGACCATGCGATGGGTGTAATTCAGAGCGAGGGCATGAGTCACTGGAAGATTTTGGTGGAAGGAGCTGGCGCCAGATTTCTGCTCTGGATGTAAATGTCTTTTGAGGGTGCATTTTTTTGATGAGTAATGCAGTTTAAATGTTGGTTTATGGCAATTAGGGCTGATTACGCTGATTGATGCGGCTTGCCATATGTTTAGACAATAGTCTTTATCTGTGCATTTTAAAAGAAAGCCCCTTTTTGCAGAATGAGCTATTGAAGGCTGAGTGATTCATTATTCCAATAGTGCAGACTTCTGGCTGATGAGAACAGCGTGTTGCGAGAGAAATAGATTTTCAGGAATCTGCCAATCTTCCGATACTCTGCCCCCACTAATACAAAAAGGTTTGTTGGCTCGCCAAGACACAATCTGTCTTTCTTCCTGACCTTGTGCTGACCCCGGCTCCCCGTGCCTGTTAGCTCTTCCTCTGAAGCCTCAGGCTATTAGCTGTTTTTTTTTCCCCCTCCCTGTTTGAGAGCGGAATAGAGAGGGTGGACTGTCTCTTTCAGGAGGAAACAGAGAGCGAGAAAGGAGAGTCTGATTTGTTGTGGCTTCAACACGACCGGCAGATTTTTGTGCCCGGTCCAGTAGCTCATTCATATTCCTTCCAGGACTATGAGGGTGTCCTCCTGTTCCCCGCATTCTCACACAACTCACTCACTCTCTCCTTATGGTTTTTTTTTTCTGTGTGTTTTTGGGAGTCCTGTCAATTTTCACCAGAGTACTTTCTCATTTCCAGTGATTCCCTCGCAATATGTCGCCATATGGCTCAGTTTATGGCTCTGATTTATTCAAAGCCTCGACTTCCATCGCTCGGCCGTTATTCATCCCTTGCTAATGAAAGGAGGGGGGGAGGGATGGAAATAAGACTGGCAAAGCTCTCGACGGCAGCACAGGTGTCAAACAGGAAAAAGGCCCCACAGGTGATGCTCGGCGCTGAAATGTCTCGTAATGAGCTTCCTCGGCACGCGGAGCGGCGGGGGGAAGAAAAATGGGACGCGAGATGGAGTGACGGATGGCGAGGCGGGTTAGATATTGTCTTGTGTGAGTGCATGTGCGAGGGAAAGGGAAGGTGAGGGAGGGGGGAGATAGAGGGAGAGACATTGAGGGATAGGGTGAGGCCGAGGGCAGAACAGTAGGCATGAGCAAGAGTAGTCTGGGGGAGACAGAGATGTAAGGTAGCAAATGAGACCAATAAAACACACGGGCAGGTTCCTTCAGGGAGTCACGGATGCTTGTTTTCTTGACAGAGGAACACAGGTCTGTCTTCAGTGATTACTTATGCTTCGTGCCTCTGTCTTTTCCACCGCAGTTTACCTCCAGAACCTTGTTTCTCCCGCGATTCCTCGGCCAGTAACAATGTTACCTTAAATATTTATTTTATATGCGGGCTTGTTGCTTGTTTCAGTATCTACAGACAAACAGACACCCCTCCTCCTCCTCCGCCGCCTTCTCCGAGAGATTGGAAGTAGGAGGCAAGCATATCTATAAATCATTTCAGTGCCGCAAAAAATTCAAATTGCATCATGTGTACATTCGCACAGCACCAAGGTTGAGCCCTTTCTTTTTTTTTTTTTGTTCACTGCCGAGGCCGAGCGGTGCAGCACACCTCAAACAATACTTTGTAAGTCGTTCAGCACCTCGGACAGCTCCACCTCCGTCCCCAGCTGACCCGGATTGAGCAAGAAAACTAGCCAAAAGTACAAACCGATGGGGAAAAAAAACCAGAAGAATAACCAACACAACAACCATAAAGTTTTGGTCCCCGGTGCAGAGAACATCTCGGTCAAACCGAAATGAGTTTTTAGTGCTGCACCGGCACAAAGTGTTCCGCTAAAAGCGCAATCAGAGATGATCCTGAACAGCATGGATGGCAATTAGTTGCTCTTAGACCCACTTACATACAAACAGAAGAGAGGAAAGTGTGGAAACATACATACTTTACTCCTGCTCATAGGATCCCCCGCTGAATTAGGGTTTTTTTTTCGAAAAGTGGATGTACTGAAGCTGCCGGAAAACCACTGCTATGTGCAAAACCTTCGACCAAAAATTCAAAGCACTGATGCATTTTAGTGTAATTTTGTCTGTTTTAATCTACATGTTTTGGTGCATTGCCTAGATGAGGATCTGGAGCTTTCGGAGGCTGACTTTGAGCTCTTGGTCGTGTTCCTCGAGTCTTTCCCGAGCAGCTGTTGCTATGTGGCGGCGCTGAAGAAGGCTGCTGCTGTAGAGGAGTGCTTTTGCTATCTAGGTGTGTGTTTAGTCTGCAGCAATGTTTAGGTGGGTGGTGCCACATGAATGCCAGGACCCAAGGTTGCTCAGCAGAACATCACATTGTACCGAGATAATCAGTTCTTTCAGTGTAAATGTGTTATATATAACATGCTGTTTTCTTTTTGGGGAAATGTGTCAAGCAAAGATGAGAAACTGCAGGGTTTTCTACAGTATGTTATATGGGAGGAGACTATCAAAATAATAAAACTATGAGACAGTTTTGTGAAATAAACCATTTTCAAAACAGCAGATGCACTATTTCTCGTAGAGTCTGACCATTTTTTTTGATCATCTACTAATTAGATAATCAACAGATAGAATAAAATCCTGAACCTGATGCAATGCTTTGTAATAATGCTCCCAAATGGGTACAATATTTTAAAACTGAAGTAGAATTGCAGCTATTGATGAATTTATAATTATCTCCTTGATCATTTCGTCTATAAAAATGTCTGCATAGTGTGCAGTAGTGCTATTGTAGTTTTCCAAAGGATGTTAAATGTACAGTGATGTGAAACAGAGAATATTACTCTCATTTAAGAAGCTGATAACCGCAAAAGTTTGGCCTTTACCCCTTTAAAAAGTGGCTCAAACATATAGTGGACGATTTCAAATGTGAGCAGATTAATCTCCAGTCAAGTCTTTGTGTCAGTTTCCAGTTGATTGAACACCTAATCGCTTCAGCTCTTAAGCCAAGCCAAGTTTCACCAGGCTGAAAATGTGGTGTTGATTGCTCCATTGGACTCGACTCTTGAACCAGACTTCCTGACAGCTTCAGTCAAAGTGAGCTAAAGGCTCTTACAGCCTCCTGCCAGAACAGCGCAGCGCAACTTTTCCTGTACATAAACCATAACGCACGGTTTGAAAAGAAGAGGATCTGTCTGAGATTTTTTTTTTTTTTTTTTGGATGCCAATTATATTTAGTCGGGCTGCTGTGGGCTAATTAAAGGTTCGGTCCTGATATCTCGGCGAGTAAACCTTCAGGTTAATGAGCAAAACTGTAATTATCTCCTAAGTCAGCATCGTCGTCAATCTCAACATCCTCTGTCAAGTATGCACACACTCATTTGCTCATGCAGCTCTTGCGTGATGAAAAAAGAGAGAAAAAATCAGTGTTTTAGCATGTCTAAGTAGGTAGTATACAAACAGACCAGGGTTTAATCCTATTTCTCATGAGAGTAGCCACTGGGAGAAGGAGGTAAGAGTTTGCCAGCAGCTTATTTTCACCCCAGTGCGATTCCACTCCCGGGGATTGGGGTGCTTCCACTTTGTTTGGTGTCGGTGGGAGTGAAGGAGGGGGTGGAGGGCAGAGCAGATGCATAAATTATTAAAGCAAATGTGTGTAGCTGGAAGGGACGGAATGATAGCGAGAACATGGCTGCATGCGAAAAACAACAATTTGTCAGAAAGCGCCTTTAAAGTGATCTATGCACCTACGAGGCACTTAGCCGGGGCTCTTGTTTTAGAGGGACTCGGAGGGGAGGGTTTGTTCTCTCAAGGGCACCTTGTTGATTGGTACGCCGTCGCCGGTCTTAAACTTGTATCCTGCCAGTTATGAAATGGCTTTTCTAGTGCGTCGCTGCTTATAAGCAAAAAAAAAAGGATGTGCGACAATATTAAAAAAGGAGATGATGGGAATTTATCCGGCGTTTCGTCAGACTGCGGAAAGTACTTTTCTCTCACTCTTCGCCTCTAGTGATCCGTTTCCTTCAACCTCCCTGGCGCTGTTTGTTCATTTTTATTAGAATAATATTGCATCGCTTGTAAATGACCTCGGATAAGGCTGAGAAAGCTACTCTGTGCACTAAATCTCGGTTAAAAGTGTTATTCCACGGCACCGCACTCCCGCCTAACCTCAGGAACACAGCAGTCGTGAAGCCGCTGGACTGTTTTCCTTTCTAGTGCTTTACTTTGGTGCTGATTTTGACCAACTGGCTTCTCTCCCAGAAGCCACTCAGACTGTGCAACAAAATACGAGGACCTTGCAGCACCCTTGGCAAAGCACAGATAGCGATATGAAAAATTCTGCATCACTGACTGGCTGGAACACAAAACCGTGCACCTGATGGTAACTTTTTTTTTCTTTTTCATACAGCGAAACCAACAGCTGGCTATAAATCAAAGCTTTCCCAGCATCCAGCTTTTGTTTGAGTTTTTCTTTATATGCTTATTCTTTTTTTTTTTTTTATTGTTTTTATGTTTTCAAGGATTCTCTCCTGCCTTGAAAGAAGAATTTCATTTTGTAATCTTTCCAGTGCACCGTAGCAAGGTCTCCAGTCTTGCCTGTAGAAAATTGGCTCTGGCGGTGCACCTCGACTTTAGAGAATGTGTCCTACAGTACTGAAGCTTTGTCTGCTGCTTTTTTTTTTCCAAATGTCGCCTGAAAAGTTCAGTTTTTGCGGCAGAAATGGGACAGAGTTTCCGAACAGCTTGAGCAGATATTTGACTCTTTATTAGCGCTTTTATGCCCCGCCGCTGCTTTTGAACTGTATGCAGCACCGTCACTGCCATCGTGAGGCGTCGCTTCTGTGCGAAGAAAGAAAGTTGTTTGGCTTTTGGTGGCACAGGTTTTGGTTTTTTAAATTTAGGCTACACTGCGCTGTAGGAGATGAATGAATTCCTACCCTTCATGCTGTATTGTAATATTCAAAAGTGGATATTCATGTATTCAAAAAAGGAATTAAGGTGGAAACACTTCAACTCTGTGTTCTCGATAAATGTCTTACCAAACACTTTAATACACTTGTTAGCAGACAAAAGAACATTTTCAAGTATTTAACAATGTGTTTGTTGGAAATGAATCACTGAATCATCCATAGCTGATGTAGAAATGGATAAGAAAGGTTGAGTGTAAGACAACTAGACTCGTGTTAAATGGGCATCAGTCCTTACAATATGTTACAGAAAATATAATATAATACATGTGTAATATTCACTAACTACTCACCTCAGAAATAGCTTGAGACATGCTATGATCTCCTTCAGACGGTATACTTGTCGTGAAAGGTATTTATGACTAGATAATATTATAAATCTAAAACATGCTTTCCTATGCTTTTATTTTGAAACTCCTCTGAGATTAATCCCCCTGCAGATACCTATATATGCACATGTTTTGTCCACATAGCTGCAGAAATCCCTCCTGTGTACAAATTAGCATATTATTATACCGACTCTTATCATGATAGCCCAGGGGCAGACCTAAAGTACAATGCTTTTCAGATGTACACATTCCCAAGGCGGAAGAAGGAAACTACTTCAGCTCATGAGTAAAACATGCTGTATTTGTTTTTATGTAACAAATACAGACACAACTGAAAACACCAGTCAGTGTTAACATTCAGTTGAAGGCTTTTACTTGCTGGTTCTGATGATGATGATGGTATCATTGTGCAAGCAAAGACCTTAAAGATTCGAATCGTTGAATCTGTGATTGTGGTATTTATCCACAGCTGAACACTGTAAAATTACAGGTTGAGCAGTTTCTAAATGTTTCTTGTAGGAAACCATAAAAATCAGGTATCTGTAGTCGTGGAGAAGCCATTAACCCTGTATTGATCTGACCCGGTGAGGCACCAAGGGAAGACAAACTCTGAAGAGCAACTAGAAACTGAATGTTGTGATTTTTTGTATTTTTTTACAGACTTCCGATCCTGCAAAGTTTTAGTTTTTTAGGGGGTCAAATTTTTAAATGAGACATGTACTAATTGTGATGACGTCAAGATTTTAAGCTAAGATTTGGTTAAGCTGTCTGACGCAATGCTAGCTGTGTTGACGATCGGAAAGTTTAAAACCCAAATATTCTTTTTTCTTTGCCAGGGATGTCACGATCTCGATCAATATTGGCGTTAACCTAAGCCCAATTATGAATAAATAATTTTCTCTATAATTCCACCATCATCAATCAACAGTCAAGTTAAATTTAGCACACTGAATATTTATTGGTATGTGATACAGTCCGCACAAATAGCAATTTATTATGCTCATTGACCCTACCTTGATATAACATCTGGGTGTCATTAGACTTCGTCATGGTGCCCTTTACCAGCTAAATGCTCTCTGCTTGCCTCCTCCGGTTGATGCACTGTCAAACAGTCAGAGATTCCACCTGGTGGCGCAACCAAGTACTGCAGCTAATCTAAAACACTCAAAGCGTGTATCATCTTGGTAAATGGTATCGGATTAGATTAGATTGTAGCCAAAAAAAGAAAAATTGATTGAGACAGCCCTAGTTTCTACAGTTTCTGATAAATGGTGCAGCTTGGGTGATTTATTTAAAGATATTTTAAACTTGTCGGTGGCTTCAGAGAGTTAAGTTTCTCAATTACAGCAAGGTCTCCAACTGCATAGTCGCAGAATATAGTGTGCTGTATAGAGTTTTAATATGCTGCTGAATAAAGTGTCACCAGCAGATCTTTGCTCATGCATGATTTATGAAGCATTTTTCAATGTCGTGACTGACAAGTGATTTGTTTCTGTGTGTTTCTGCAGACATAAACATGGCCGGCGAGCCAAAGCCCTACAGGCCTAAAGCAGGCTCCAAACGGCCGCTCTCGGCTGTTTACAGGTAAGATCTGCACCTCTTTTTTTTTTTCCAGCGCACTCCTTCACATGCAGAGGTGCGGCTCTTGTCATAAATATTCACCATCTTCCACATCCTACTGATGTAAATGCACCGTAATATTCAGAATATAAGGCTTCCTATTATGCCCGTGTTTGTTTGTTTTTTTTTCCTTTTGAACCTTGAATTTCTAATTGAGTCTTTAATTCTTTTCACATTTCCGTGTGTTGACTGGAGTTTATTCAGCACAAGACTGTAAAGCTCAAAGGAGATGCTGTTGTATAAGCTTCATTAAGCATGACCCTGATTTTCTGCCCCGTACACAGCTCCTGGTCACAAACAGATCAAAGCGGTGCTTGTTTACTGCAGTCTAATGTGACAGAGGTCTAGACTCGTATTCGCTGGGACGCCTCTCCATCTCCTTGGTCGTCCATTGGCGAAGTTTATTTTGCCGCCGATTTACCCCGTTCTCGATTGTTGGTTTGTTTCATTACACGTCTTATTTCGCTAATGTATTGCTTTGTGCATTGTTGTTATTTAAACCCTCATTTGCGTTTTATAGCTGCAGCTGGAAACATGCAGGATGTAATATGGTAATCATGGGAGAGGAACAGGAGAGGCAAAAAAACCAACAGTATACTAGTCGAAATTGAAATAGTAATGCATTAATCCTAATTAAAATTCCTGTGAGAACAGCAGCATTTCAAAACAGCCCCTTCTTTTTCGCCTCTTCTCTTTATTTTATTTCTCTCTCTGAATTCTAAATCAGTTGCCATCCTGAGCGTGTAACATTGATTTTCCTCTCTCGGGTCTAAGAAAAGATGTTTTTTTTTTCTCCTCTCACTCTCTCTCTCCCTGTCTGTGTCTCCTTTTCATTTTCTGACTGTATTTGCCCTCCAAAACTTTTCTGTTGATCTTTGTTGATCTGCGGCCTGTGCACGCCAGTGTGGCGAAGGCTTGCTGCTGCTGCTGCTGCTGCTTAACCTGCGATGAGCTTTAGGCGTAAACTAGACCGTGTCCGTTCAAGTCAAAGCAGCTTGAGTTTGATCCTCTTACTTTTGACAGATCTAAAATGGCTCCTTTTAATACAATCCATCCCTCTTCTTTATCTCTTCCTCCTCCTCCTCCTCTCTCGTCTCCCATCCCCTCCCCCCTTCTGCCTCTTTCATAGTGGATATGAATTTGATTACGAATACTACAGGGATGATTTCTACAGCAGGTATGTATCGTTCACGTTTGTTCACATTGCTAACTCACTGTTAAATCAGATTTGGGATTTAAGGAAACTATTAACTAGCGACCACCTCAGTTAGTGTTGAAACACCTGTTGAGCTTTGCATTCTCACAGTGGCAGATTTATCATTTAAATTATTGGTCATTTCTAAAACAATGGTAACTTGCACCAGTAATCTTGTTTACAGACTATATAAATAGGTTGTTACAGACCAAAAGTTGACATCGTCACCAGTTCTTGATCCAAGCAGCAGAAATAATGGAACATCATTGTTCTGTTGCACTGTAGACGTAATTAGTCCAAGTCTAATATGTGGTGGTTGGATCACTTTTCTAAGGAGAACCAGCACGATGGAGACCAATTACTTAGGCCCCTTTAACAACAACACAACTTCCTTATTCTGACTTTCATGTAACCCCCACAACCAATCAGAATCATGAATGCCTTCAACTGAGATTACTGTAAATGCAACTCTCCTAAAGGGGCAAATAACAATTTAAATATGTAACATAACATATACTGTGAATTATTTATGACCTAATGTGTAAACACTAACAATGTGTATGTAAATGGTTCTGTAGAAATTTGCATTTTTACCAAATTAACTATATGAATTATGAACTACACTAGTCCTGTAAATGTGACAAGGAAAACTTTGGCTCTTTACTTCACATAGTTGCTTAATTTTATTTTATTTGTTTAAATATTGCAAGAGAAGAGGGTTTGGGATGAGGAACACCTGACAGGGCACCCCTGGCAGAGATTTCTGGAGTGTAAACTTAAATCCAATAAATGGCAGCACAGAGCCGCTAACTTTCGCCTAAACTGATTCCAGGACCATTTTCCACACAGTGGGGAAACGCTGTGAACTGGTTGTAACCCCACAAACTAATGCTGTTTGCGCCGTCGATCCGCTGCTTGGCCTCGGGTGCAGTGTTGCTTGGCAACTTAGCCGTTTTCTTGCCAGGTTTGGCAACTTTAAAGGCGCTTTTCACAACTTTTTCTTTTTTTTTTTTTTACATCTATTTTTCAATAAAGTGCCAAGAGATAAATCTGGTGACATTTTTTGGGTACACACTGGGGAGTCAGTAAGACATTAAAATCTCTCTGGACTGACTGTGTGCAGCGAGCATGAGCTGGAAACAATCACTGATATCCACTGGGTGCCCAAATAAACACCCTGTTATTTGGTTTTGTTGTAAATGAACAAGAGTTAAAGTCAAGATAAATTTACCTGAACTGTTTAAGTTTAATTTTTATCTCAAAGTTTTGGATCCCCTTCTTATTTATACTTCCACAGTCTGCACAACATACAATGTTTTGGGAACTGGAGGTAGATTTAGATGCATAATGCTGCGATGATAGCAGTAGAATCAGCTTAATTTGAGCTTTTTGCTCTTGGTTTTTCCAAATTTGAGCTAATTCCATGCACATATTGTTGCTGCTGTAGTGAGCAGACCGAACATGCTACTGTTTTCATGCTTCATTACAGCAGAAAACACAATTTAATCCCTTCGCTTATGCTTCTCCTCTTGCGCTTTGCATTTGTAAAAGGCTAAAACGCAGAGTATTGTTCTTACTGCGGCCACGTCGACACAAATCCGAAGCTTCGCAGGCCGCCTCTGCTGTAATAATAATTGCTAAGCTACGAGCGGACAATATCTGCTCGGGAGGAAAGGGTTCAGTGGCTGGTCAATAGAGAAGATTTTGATTGACTCGCCCTCATTAAGAGTCTCGCTTGTCAGATTTAATTCCGTAACCTTCCCGCCGAGGTACCTTGAAGAAGTCAACTTGTCAAAACGGCTGAGCGGATCGAGCATGCGGCTCGGACATGCTGACGGAGGAACACTTGTTTTCTCTCTCATTTATCCGCCAGTGATCAGAGCGCTTATCTGCGGAGACATTTTTCTATTTTTCTAAATGTCAAACTTGTTGAGAGCCGTGACAGTCCGGCGTCACATACAGCAGCAGCCCGAGCAGACGCAATCGTTTGACATTCAGCACCTTCTTCTCTCCATCCTTCTCTCTTTTAAATGAAGGGATTATTTTCATGCGTGCAGTGACCTGGATAGCTGTGTGGAAAGAGGGATACTAAATATGAACCAAAATGTCTGCCTTTTGTTTTGATGTGTGCCGTTTGGAGAGAGGAAGATGAATGCGTAGCGAATCTATCTTTAAATACAATACTGGCTTTAGAAAGATAGTGAGACAAAGTGAAAAACCTTCTACCTCTAGTCGATGGGCTTTTTCTGAATGCTGCAGGACCTCTTGTGACATCGTAGAAAAAGTGTGAGACGTGTAATATTCGAGGTTTTTCTCCTCTTTAGGCTTTTTGACTACCATGGCAGAGTGGCCCCCCCACCCAGATCCGTGATCCCCCTGAAGCGCTCCAGGGTGCTCGCTCCTTCCTCCCGCCGCGGGAAGACCTCCTTCCCCATCAAAACCTCCTCCTCTTCCTCCTCCTCATCCTCCAGACCTCCCACATCATCCTCCTCCTCCGGGGTCAAACGTACGTACAAGAAGGTGCTCTTTTACTTGCCTTGTGTTTACGCCGGACCGCTCAGATTTGACTTTTTTTTTTTTTTCCTGCAAAACAACACGGCCTAATTACGCTAATGGCATTCTGTCCCCCTTTTTGAAAAACCGAAGGCTTAATGCAAATCTCAAAAACCATGAAAGGGGAAAAAAAAAAGGCGACGCCGGCATAATTCAGCCGTGCCACTTGCGCCGCGCCACTATAAAAAAGCTATTTAATTCACTCCAGCAGCTCAGAACAAGCCACACTGTAATGTAGAGCAAAACACTAAATCGCAAACACAAATATAATCCCAGCTTTCCGAGCTGCACCCATTCAGCAAACGGCGCTATTCCTGTCGCCCGGCATCCATCTGGATCTCATTTTGGTCCCTCTGATTAACTGGTGATGCATTATAGCGTCCTAAATGTAATTAATGTGAGATTGGGTGGGTGGCGTTGAGGGTGGGAGAGATCTCTGTGGAGCTGTGGTCAGCTGTGTTTTTCCTAAATGTTAGTCTCTATCCGTAGCCTGTGTAATTGGTTACAGTGTTTGTTTCATTGTTGCCTGTCTAGGCCAGTGTTATCAGCGCGAGCAGCTTGGTGAGGTCTGTCAGGAGGACCCAGCTGCAGTTGGTATTACACAGAAAGGCGGGGAGGAGAAAAAAAAAAGCCCATCTCCCATCCTCTTTTTGGACAGAGTCAATGAATTCTCTTCTCTGTCTAAGCAGTGCGGCTGTATGTTTGGGAGACTAATTTGCCCCTGCCAGGACCATGAAAAATCACTGTTTGTATTGACTTTGGCCTAGATAGATTGGACAGCGAAATAAGGTTAGCTTGTCCAAACAACGGGGTGGGTTAGTGCGAGCAGTTTGAACCACTTGGGCAAGTTATAATTCACTTTAGGGGGGTAAAAAAAAAAAAAAACAAACAACCGTCAGATGCATGGATCATGAAGACGGATACATGTGGGTTTTTCAGACTAAGCCCTCTGAGACTGTCAGTTCAAGTGCTTTAACTTTTTTACAGCTTGCTAAGTCAGTTGAAACAAGGCTGTAACTGCTCCACAGACTTTTTTTTTGGGTGTGAGTCACAGATATCTAAGCAAGGCTTGCCGTTCAGCAGTCATCTCGGTAATACTCTTGGGCATGTATTTCAGGCTAACAAGACCAAACCCTTACTTAAGGAATAGGGAGAAAGCCATACTTGCAACTTCAACGGGCAAAGCACAGCTGCAGTGAAAAATCCATAAAAAATGTTTGGGTGATTTTGCCTCAAAACAAGGTTTAAAAGGTGTTTTTTTTTCCACTCCATAAGTTATGCGTACAGTTTCATGACTCAATGCTTGAGGCAGCGTTGCAACATGATTGGTTGGATGTTTCCCAGTTGAAGCAGAAGATTGGCTTCTTGAGGTGGGGGGCTGGACATCAACGTTATAGATTTCAATTCAGGATTCTTTAAGAAGCTTTCAAAGCTACTTGTTGAATCTAATATGTGGTTTCTGAATAATGTTCACGTTTTTCTGTCGGCCTTCTTTGCTAAAATGTTCCTTATTTCTTCACTTAACTGAAAATGTATAGTTGTAGCTAAGTTCTTTGGCTCATCATTGATTAGTTGATTATTCGATTATCTGATCGAGAGAAAATGAACCAAATTGCTGTTTTGGACTAAAACTCCCTGAATCCAGCTGCTCAAAGTTGCAGTATTTTCTGCGCTTTTGTGATGATAAACTAAAAATCTAGACAGTCGGTCAGACGAACCCAGACGTTTTTTCTGCTTTTTAGCATTTGCTGACATTATAAATAACAAATGATTCGCTCTCCTCTCCATTCTGTTTGTTCGTACATCTTAGAGAATCTAAGAAACTGCTTTAACAGTGGTATTGTGACTTTTGAAATGATGAGCGCAGCCAGAATTGCGAAGCTTTGAATAGTTTGTCAAAGTTGGATGAGAATTTAACCGAATACCTCGCTAAATAATTAAACAAACCCCATTCCCAGCCCGCGTTTAGGAGTGTAAACCGGTGAGCTGAAGACAGTTTTAACGAAAACACATAAATATGTGGTTGAATTCACCAACGCCAAATGGTTTATACTCCACATATATAAAGCTAAATGTGCAGTTTTACAGCAATAAAAGTAAAGGATTAGGATATTAAATAAAAATGCAGATGTTTTGCAAAACAGGCACGGATATGAGTACGGCAAAGTAAAGTGCACCATAAATCCCTGCAGCGTCCATGTGTCCAAGCTGGTAACTTTTCAACAACTGCTAGAGTCTGAGTGACATTGGCACCACCAGCCCCCAAAACTCTTTGTCCAGTTTAATCTTCATAGACCAGTGATTCAAGAGATCCTCACTATCCCCGAGATAAAATGTCCGCAGTTCATGACGAGGTCCTAAAATTAGCCTCATTACTCATTCCCTAAATCTTCCCCTAATGCTTATTAAATAACAATGGCCCTTTTTTTCCAGGCCTTTTCCTTTAACTGGGGCTATCTAAAGATGCCGTGTTGATGAAGCGATGTTGGATTAGGGCGTGTATGTTTTCTCTCTGCAGCTTATGCGGCTGATAGCACAAAAGGAAAAAAAAAGGCCTGGAGGCCCCCGATAAATTAGAAACTGTTCCACACTTTCTTATCATCAAAGGACGACTAGTAAGCTGCCCAGAGCGGGCTCAGATAATGTTGGCATAGGGAAGTGAGCGTATATGTGTGTGCCTATTCTTGGATGTTGGTTTGTACAAATGGAGGCAGGTGAGAAAGAGATAGTGACACTCCAGCGTGTCTCCCCCCCCACCCCTCCATCCAGATATGATTGTATATCCAATGTGTTAGCCCTTTTTATCCCGTCCAGAAAGGTCGATTTTTTCTGCTCGCCTGTAGATTTAAGGCTGATGGCTGCTTTGCAAAACAACACCGGAGTAGATCTTGGGATTTCTGCCCACATATTACCTATGCATTGCCTTCAGTGTGCCATTATACGCTGCTTTTCTCTCTCTCTTGTTGCCACATTAATCATCCTGCTCCATTTTAAAGAAGTCATGCATTGGCAAATATCACATGCATTGGATCCTGGTGGGGGCCAGCTGTTGTGCTGTTTTTCACCAATTCTAGTGAATGATTAAAATGTCCTTTTTGGGGGAAATGTAGCTTTCCGCAAGGTAATGTGTCAGTATATTTATTTTTTTTATCACGCGCTGACATCTTCTCTAAATGTAGATGTGTATGTTTTATGCATGGGTTTGGATCATACAAAGTGGCGCGTAGACATCGGAAGGGGCGCCGCATTGTGATGTGGTGTGGGTGTAAATATACATCAAAGAAACTAACTCAAAGAGCCACATGCAGACATGATACCAGACAAGTAGTGTTTTGATTTTTCTGCATGTCTCCTGTCTCTGTTTTTTTTTTTTTTTTTCTCTCTCCAGCTGAAGCTTTACAGGAACTCGTGGGTTTGTTTACCGAACGCCTCATCCATCCTCTTTCCAGCCCTGACAGAATCTGATAGGTGTCAAAGAGAATTTTATGTTTTCTTCTCAACTTCTGCCGTCTGTTCTTCCCTTTTTCCCCCCCTCTCGAAAGATGACACATTGCAGCCGCCGAGGGTTAAGGAATAAGATTATCTTATTACTTTTATGGTCTAAATTCTTTAATCTGCTCAGTTCGAGCTGCTAAGGAGTTACACCCTCATTTCAGCGGCAGACGGACCAGATTGAATTAACGGCGACGTCCTTCAGATGTTTTTGTTTTATTATTATTTCCTGCTGCTGTTATTTTTCGTATTAAGGTTGAGACTCCGACTTCGACACGATACGGCGGCTGTGTTTCGTTCACCTCAGATATGTATTGTGGAGCGAACACCGAGAGCCGAGGCAAAGCGGGAGGGGGAGAGCAATTATTCATAAGGTGGTAAACAGAAGCTGTGAGAGAGAAAATTGAGCCCCCTGTTTCCCTACGTCTCTGTTAGCGAGGCTACAATCAGGCAGGAAATGCAAAAAATAGGATTGAAAGACGCTGGTATTGTTTTAATAGAGAGGTAGTTTTATTTCTGCCCTTATTTCAACTAACCCAGAATTAACCCACCACACGAAAAATACTGTGTATAATCATTTTATATTAAGATCCACTGGTTCCTAACCTTGTGGCTGCTAAACACCCTGTAGTAAAACCAGTATGCAAATATTTGAAATTGCAAATAAGCTGCAGTTTCTCTGTGCATGAAATCCTTTTTTTTTTTCATAACTCGCCCCTGAATCTAGAAGAACTGCTTTGTTATGAAATGCATGAACATAGATACGGTTTCATATAGAATTTTATTTCACTTTACTCTGAGCTACACAGATTTTAAATGCTGTGTTTGAATTTTTGTCATGTTCTATGTGACAAATTGGTAGTGCTAACAACAATAAAGCCACCTGTGGTGTTGTTTAGGTCCTACTTGTGTAGCTCTGACCTGTTGGAAAAGGGACTTTGTGCACCTTATAGATGATTGATTAGATTGAATTCTGGGGCGTTTAGAAGCTGGAGCAACACATGGGGCTCTTGGTCGTGTTCCTCGAGCCATTCGTTAGCACTGAGTGTCGCAAAATGAGCACTATTACCACTTCTGATCATTGCATTTTGAAGTTATTAAGACAGAAATTCAGTGATGAAATTAAGTAATTTTCTTAAACAAGAGGAAAAAAATCAAATATTCATGTAAACTGGGTGTGTTCAGCCGACACTGGACATCTCTTCGTCCCCCTCACTCCTGGAGGAGCTGCTTTATCAGAAATACAGCAGAGGAGCAACCGGTTTATCAGCTAACAGCACAGATACAAATACACCCTATTTCATGTGGCTGTTTCCTCATAAAATCCACCGGATGAATGCATTTAATGTCCAGCAGCAACAGCGAGAAGAGATCAATTTTCAGTAAGTGCGACCAAATTTACCATATGCACTCAAGCAAGCAGATTCTATCATAAGGTGTAAAAAAAATATATATATATATATATCCTCATGCTTTACAGAATCTTCTAATGTCAGCACACTGAAAGATAGCACACAGTTTGTGCAGATATTTGGCACCACTGAGTGAAACTTGAGCAGCGCTGCACAGCATGGTGGGCGTAAGCCGTGCACTAATCTTCAAATTGAAAGCAGCAGGTCCACAGTTTTAGCTGGGTAACTTTTCAGTTGGCCAGATAAAGATGTTCTTCCCTGAGGAAAGTGTGACTCAGAGTGATGCTATGATTTCCAAAAGCTGAAAACCAAACTGACGGCAGACGATCTGTGCTCCCTTTTAAAAAAAAAAAACGAGCGAAATTAGGACGAGCTTAAAAGCAGCCCGCAAATAAAGACGTTTTCTGCCTTTTTTTTTTTTTTTCTGTGCCTCAGCAGTGAAGACGGACCAGCTCCAGACGATTAAACGGGAGCTCACTCAGATCAAGATGAAGATCGACTCTTTGCTGGGACGCCTGGAGAAGATTGAGAAGCAGCAGAGAGTCGAATCTGGTGAGAAACGGGCGGCGGAGTCTGAGGACGAATAGGGAAAAGGGACCACTGAGGGAGGGAAATTAGGAGCTCACGCTGGCCATAAGTCTTGGTGACATTGTGGGAGATAAGAGCGGCGGAGCTCTCCGTCATAACGGCAGACAGGTGTCAACACCCCGCTGACTCAGTTTGTATGAGAGGTCTTTATAGATGCCCTTCACTGCAGGACGGCGTCAGAGTGCAGCTCCCTGTGAAGGTCGTTTAGGCCACAGAATGCATGTTTGTTCCCCAGATTGGGTTTTTTAATTCAAATTTCCTGTTGAACATACACAGCAGTTGAAATACCAGAATTCTTGCAGTAGACGGCTACAGAGGTTAAAATGGAGAGATAACTGTTTAGTAATGCATTAAAAAAAAAA
>NW_007579773.1:0-1720 GCF_000690725.1 Stegastes partitus
CTCCCCTCAGGAGGTGAACCGTACATTTGGTCTTAGGTTTACGTGAACAGCCCCCTACATAAGCCAGTGGTTAAGGTCATTCAGGAGGGGGATTCTTTTGGGCTTCAAATCTTCTCACAGGCGTCTGAGATGACATATCCAGATGTTCAGCCTGGATCTTCTCCTGGCTCCACCACCACCACAGTCCAGACTCCATCTGGTCTGATCATCCAGGTCTGCTGACATATTTCCTCACAATTACTGTTGAAGCACAGTCTGAAGCTGCTGTAAATCTTTAACCTGTTTAAATGCTAGTTTCCACAGAACAGATGTTTCAGGACGACGACTTCTCACCTGTGTGAGTTCTCATGTGGACCTTCAAATAGCTTCCTCCAGTGAAACTTTTCCCACAAGTTTTACAAGAGTACGGCTTCTCACCTGTGTGAGTTCTCATGTGAAGCACCAAGTTATCCTGACGACAGAAACTTTTCCCACATGTTCCACAAGAATATGGCTTCTCCCCATTGTGGATCGCTGTGTGCCTTTTATGTGAGGATGTGTTCGAAAATCTTTTCCCGCAGGTTTTACAAGAGTACGGCTTCTCACCTGTGTGACTTCTCATGTGGACTTTCAGATACGTGCTAGAAGTGAAGCTTTTCCCACATGTTGTACAAGAATGTGGCTTCACACCTGTGTGGATTTTCATATGACTTTTAAGGTGTGATAAGACAGTAAATCTGTTTCCACAGGTGTTACAAAGGTAAGGCTTCTCACCTGTGTGGATTCTCATGTGAACTTTTAAAACGGATCTGCAACCAAATCTTCTACCACAATCGCTGCATGAGTATGGTTTCTCTCCTGTGTGAGTTCTCATGTGGCCTTTCAAATAACTTCCTTGACTGAAACTTTTCCCGCAGGTTTTACAGGAATATGGCTTTTCCTCTTTGTGACTTGCTGTGTGTCTTCTATGTTTTGATTTGTCAGAAAATCTTTTCCCACAGGTGTTACAAACATATGGTTTCTCACCTGTGTGAGTTCTCATGTGGACCTTCAGAGTTGTGCTGGCAGTGTAGCTTTTGCCACATGTTGTACAAGAATACGACTTCTCACCTGTGTGAGTTCTCATGTGGATTGTCAAATTTCCTCCTGTACTAAATCTTTTTCCGCAGGTTTTACAAACGTACGGTTTCTCACCTGTGTGAGTTCTCATGTGGACTTTTAGGTGAGCTCTATAGCTGAAACTTTTCTCACATGACTTACAAGCAAACAGCTTCTCATCTGTATGACTGCTGTAATGTTTCTTCATGTCATACCTATTTTTAAAGGCTTTTCCACAGACCTCACATGTGAAAGTCTTTCTCCCTGTGTCACTGTCACAGTGACTCTCAGCCATGGGAGTGTTGTCTACATTGTTACTGTGACTGTTGTTTCTGTGATGTGTCTTCATTGGCTTCAGCTTTGCATTTGTATTTGGTTCTAAGTCTGCATGCTTACTTCTTTTCTGATCTGACCTCTCAGCTACAAAAATGTTCTGACAGAGTAGCTGGTAACTGTTTGGTTCTGTGTCACTGTGGTCCCTTTCCTTAGAACTAGGAGTTGCTATAAAGGCATCACTCTCCTGATTCTGCATAAGCAGCTCTCCTTCAAGACTGGTGCAGAGTCCCTCCTGTTCCTCTTTCATCTGTGGAGGCTCTGGGTCCTCCTGGTCCAGACTGGTGCAGAGTCCCTCCTGTTCCTCTTT
>NW_007579773.1:2460-5614 GCF_000690725.1 Stegastes partitus
TGTGGATGTCACCACAAAGCTCACTGGGGCTAAGTACTTTAGTGTCCTAGATGCCAGGTCAGGCTACTGGGCCATGAAGCTGAGCCATGAGTCTTCAAAGCTAACAACATTTAACACAGTGTTTGGCAGGTACCATTTCCTCAGATTGCCATTAGGCATAATCTCAGCCCAGGATGAGTTCCAGCGACATGTGGACGAAACTTATGAAGGCCTCAGCGGCGTGGCAGGCATCGTCGATGACGTACTGGTCTTCGGGAAAACCAAGCAGGAGTATGACCAACACCTGAGAGCCATGCTACAACGCAGCAGAGAAAGAGGCGTGAGGCTAAACCCTGAAAAATGCTGCGTCTGTGTAACAGAGGTCAGTTTTTTTGGTCACATACTGTCACACAAAGGGTTAAAACCAGACCCAAACAAAGTGAAGGCAGTCCAAGAGGTGCAGCCACCACAGAACAAGGCCGAGCTGGAAACCGTGTTAGGAATGATCGATTATATAGTGAGGTTTGCTCCCCACCTGTCACAGAGCAATGCACCACTGCTACAACTGCCAGAACAGGACAGTGAGTTTGTGCAGGACACTAACCATGACGGACCCTACCAACAGATAAAACAGCTGGTAACCCGGCAGCCAGGCCCGGTTCTCTCCTACTTTGACCCCCAGAAAGAGTTGCGGCTCCAAGCAGATGCTTCGAAAAGGGGCCTCTGTGCAGTTATGCTGCAAGTCACTCACCAGCACCGAGCACAACTATGCTCAGACAGAGAAAGAGCCATATGCTGTACTCTTTGGCTGCAAACGTTTCCATGACTATATGTACGGCCGACAAGTGATTGTAGAATCAGACTACAAACCTTTACAACCAATACTCAGAAAACCACTGGCTGCAGCACCACCACGGTTGCAGAGGTACAACATCAGCATCATCCACCGACCTGGGAAAGACATTCCAGTGGCTGACACACTGTCACGCATGTCTATAGAGCACCACGACAAAGCTCTATGTGAAGGGATGGAGGCCCAGGTGCATACAGTCATCAGCAACGTGCCTGTTCGTGATCAGAGACTGACAGAAATCAGGGACACAACGAGGCAGGATCTACAATTCACAGCCCTGAAACAAGCCACACTAGATGGTTGGCCCAACACAAGGTCCAAATGCCCGTCTGTCATCCAGGAGTTCTGGAACCATAGAGATGACATCTCAGATCTCAGCGGTATCATGTTTAAAGAGGAGAAAATCATTGTTCCCCTTAAATGCAGCGCAAACCCCAAAGAGCCCCTGCTGTCACACGGCATACCAGAAAGACCGTGACAGGTGATCGGCACCGACCGATTCACCTGGAACTCCAGAGACTACATTGTCATTGTAGATTACTACAGCAGATTGTTTGAGCTGGAAAGACTGTATAGCTGTCCTGCAGGAGCTGTAATCATCAAACTCAAGTCCACCACGGCCAGGCATGGCATCGCTGAGACGGTGATCAGTGACAACGGTCCATGCTGCAGTTTGAGTGAGTTTCAGCGTTTTGCACAGACATGGGGTTTCACCCACACCACTGCTAGCCCCACTACCCGCAGAGCAACGGCCTCGCAGAGAGGACTGTCCAGACCGCCCAGAGCATACTGGACAAAGCCAAAGCTGAACACAAAGACCCCCACCTGAGTCTACCAGAATACCAAAACACTCCAATAGACAACCTGAAACCCCCCAAACAGCTGCTCATGAGCCGAACACTTCGATCCATCCTCCCTGCAACAGCCAAACACCTGCAGCCACAAATGGCTTGCCAGCAGTCAGTGTGTGACAGAAGCCTGCCAGCAATGTCAGCAGATCTATTTCAACAGGACAGCCAGACCTCTACCACAGCTTCTCCCAGGTACGCCGATCTGTTTCCGCCAGCAGGACGGTTCCTGGAAACCAGCGACAGTGACGCGCTCTGCAGACACCATCAGGCGTTACCACGTCACCACCAGCACAGGTCAGACTTCCCCACGCAACCGCTGACACCTCAGAGAGAGCAGAGGAAGAGATCATCCAATCACCGGAGCCCACCTTCAGCAATACACAGCCTCCACCTGTGAAGCCTCCGTACCTGAACAGTACACCATGTGGCTACACCACTCGATCAGGCCGTGTTGTCGGGCCAAGACAAGTCCTTGACCTGTAAAGGGTGTAGGCGGATCGCTGCCCCAGTTAAAAATAAATAAAATGTAGTTGTTCATCCACTGTGATTTACGTTTGCACGACTGATGTCAGGTGTAGTATTATGTTTATCTGCACATGCTATTTCTTTTTGTGCCTGTCATTCCAGCCAGTTGCACATGTTTAGTCTTCTATTGCACTTATCCAGACGACACGCTCCATAAAGTTCAGATGTTCCTGAGCTACTTAAATCCTCTGGGTGCACCATGTTTGGTCAGCTGCTGTTGTTTGTGTTTCAGGGACACTTCCAGTCAGGTTCAGGTTTCTCTTTTTTGTGGAACCACTGTCTTTTCTTTTAGGAAGGGAGACGTAACATCCTGTGTCATATACTCACATCGTCCACTACACGGTCGCTGACAACACTGTTGCTTTGGTTGTAAAATCCAGCAAGAATGGGAGACGTTAGGTGCATGACGGTAGATAGAGAATAAAAAAACTACAAGTACTGTCCCAATTCTAAGGAGGCATCTGACCGAGTCCGGATGAAATGCCCGGATGTGTTCTGGCCCCGCCCACATTATGGAGTCCGCATCAGACCGGACTGTGTGGACTTCAGACAGCCAAGTGTCCCAGAATGCATTTCGCGCCACCCAGTGATAAAAGCCGAGGAGAAAACTTTCAACAGCAACAGACTTTCTGTAAATACTGTTGTTATTGTGACACAAACTGTAGTTTTATGATTATTTTAGGTGAGAAAGTTTTGGTATAAACACCAAATATGTGGTCATTTTAACAAGATAAAGCCTGTTGAACATTTAGCTCCGACGGTTTCAGAGATGTGAGCGTCCCAGTTTGACCGCTGTGACGGCGGCCAGCGCTCCCAGTAGCCGCCGAGAGCCGCCTGATGTCGGCCAGACTCTCTGAAGTCTGCCGCTGACGGCTCTGTAGCGCTGAAACAGGGATATACGTAGTTTAGAGTCACACTTTGTCCTCACAGTGGAGTTTGTTTATTG
>NW_007579773.1:7344-9538 GCF_000690725.1 Stegastes partitus
AATAAAACAAAATCACTTTACGTTCTAGTTTTCAGTGTGTTGAGTTTCATTTAGATTTTGATCAACTAAACATTTCCATTGCATCATAAATCACTTCAACTACGACCCAGAAGTACTGGCTCTATGTATTTAGCTTTATAAGGCTGCAGCGCCGTAATTTCCAGGTTAGCAGCTACTGTTCAGGTTGAGCTTCATGGAGAATTAAACAAAAGTGATCAGAGCAAGTGGAGAAGCTAACTGACGGCAGTAACAGCTTCATTCAGATCAGCTGTCTTTCTGCCTCTTTCAGTTACCTGACATTTGTTAGCAACAGCTAAATGAAGCTACAGAAAACCTGAATTATTCACATGATGTGGGCTCTTGTGTTGATAAGACCAGTTCATTGTTGGACATAAACGCTGACATAAACGTTCATAAACTAAATCATATTGTCATATTTATCTCAAAACGATCGTTTAAATGGTTTTATTTTGTAGACGCCAAAAGGAAGTACAGATTACCTGTGATGTTGGTAACTTTACCACACTGATTATGATGCCGCCACATGTCAGGCTGAGGTTGTAGCACTGTAGCTAGCTGGTTAGCAGCTCCGAGTTAGCATGTTAGCTTCACTGTAGCCGAGTCAGACACAATCACAGTAAAACAACACTAACATGTAACGATGTCTCTATCGTTTATAAGAGTTTAAAAGCTATTTGCTTTGCTGCATTTAAACAGTTCGTGGCGATGGAAAAGCTCGTTAGCATTAGTGCTAGCTCGGCTAACCCTGCTGCTCACAGATGCGGCTGTTGGTTCGTTTGTAATAATAATAATAATGTAATAATGTGGATTCATTTCCTGTTTGAACTTTACTGAGAATACAATATAAATATTGAGAGTTAGCTCAGAAGCTAAATAGCGCTAATTACAGCTCGGGTTCACTGTGTATTTCCCCAAATCACGTTCTAATACTGTCATTAATAGTAAGAACGGTTTGTTGAAGTTTATTTTGAAGGAGTTAACGGGAAGTGTAGCCTATCTGTATTTTCGCTGACTTAACGTTGCAGTTGCCGCCTGCGGCCACTGGAGGGCACCAACCCTGTTGTGACTGTGGTCCATGATGTCAGATGATGTGAGGTTCAGGTTGGATCAGAGACTCTACAGAAGAAGGTGTGTCTGAAACACAGGAACATACATGTGATTTATAGATTCATGTGTGTTTTACTTTGTGCCTCGTATATTTCATTGACATGAATGTATTTATTACAAATATTATCTGTTAATGAACGTGTCCTCATGTTTTTTAAAACATGAAACAGACGTTTAAAAACGTCTGTTTCAGGTATTATCATGTATGTTTTCTGATTGTATAACAACAGTTGTATTGTCTATTAAAGGCCGTTTTAATAAATGCACCAACAGCCAAGTCACAGTTTAATGTGATTATTTTAGAAAGTAGGAGTCTAATGGCTGATTTAATTTTGTAGTTTCTCCCTGAAATTGTGCCAAAGTGTTCCAAACACACCTTTAGTGAATCCCAACCTGGAATGTTTCTGCTATTAAATATGAACCCTTCATGTTTTCCCCTTTAAACTTTATTAATTTTTACAAATAAAAGTCTGAAATGAATCTACTCTGATGTCATTCTCAAAGGATTGTCATCAATTTAAACCCCTAAATGCACTTAAAGTTTTATATTTCACCCTCCATTTAGGAGAAACGGCTATCTAGAGTAAAGAACTACAACTTCCAGCAGCGTTACAATACAATGTGATTGGACACGCCATGAAATATGTAGTTCTTCTTGGGGTTTACAACTAGGCTTGTGTTTTTGTACTAATAAACTAAAATAAACGTATTGAAGTACTGACACATGTGCTACTGTTAAAGTATAATGACCCTTGACTCTGTCTCTTGAAGAATGACGATAAAACACCAAAATGCCTTAAGTGTTTCTAAAATGACCTGAACTCAAGTTTGCAAACATTTTTTCATTCACAAAAACACAGTTTAACACTGAAAGACAAGAGGAACCTAAAAGCAGAATATGGACTATTTATAGTTGTTTATTTATGTTGTATTAACAAAAATTTGAGCAGAATCACATAAAAGGAATGTAAAATTTGTCCAGAAAATGTCCCAAATTACTTTAAATTTGTATGAAATTGCTGACAGACTTTTTACCTGCACAAAAAGCAGCTATAGAAAACGTTAA
>NW_007579773.1:10955-12978 GCF_000690725.1 Stegastes partitus
GTTGCTCCGTCTGTCCACTAGATGGAGCTCTCAGAGGGCTTCTGCACTTGTGTCTGAAGGAGTGATGCTAACGTTGCTCTCACAAAAACGTCACAAAATACCTCATGAATTATCTAAAATGAAAAAAAGTTGTGCAGAATGGCTCGAAACTTTTCCACAGTTACTCAAAAAAGGTCATAACGGTTAAAAAACAAAACATTGTCCAAACGGACTTAAAAATCTCAAAAGTGACCCAAAAAAAAGTCTAAAAGATTTTTTTAAAATGTCCTGAATTTGTATTAACAGACTTCCTGTCTAACACTGTGCTGGTGTACTCCAGCGTCCAGTTTCCAGACGTTTTACCTGCACAAAGCAGCAGCTGTGTAACGTGTTGAGGAACCAAAAAGCAGAATACGGACTATTTATCAGCCGGCTCATGTCAAGTGATAAAAAATAAAACCTAAAACGACCTCAAATTTGTACAAAATAATAATAATTAAAACATGTCATTTACAGGCACCAGAAATGAAAGAAAATTGGCTCAAAATGGCTCAAATTGTGCCATAAATGACCAAAACAAAGGAAGAAAATTGTCCTATATTTGTAGAAAAAGGCTTAAAATTTGTTTGAATGACTTGAAACTCCAGTTTGCAGACGTTTTACCTGCTCAGGTAAGCAGCTGTACGACACACTGAAGGAAGGAGGAACTGAAAAGCCGACTCTGGACTATTACAACTGTTTATTGAGTCTCTCTGGGCCATGATAACAAAAAACTGTCCAAAATTAGCTAAAAGTTGTCCATAGAGGCAAAACAAAAATTCTAAATGAGTTAAATTTGAACATAATTACTCAAAACTCAAGTTTAAAGAACAAAAAAGAGCCTGAATCACACACTGAAGGAAGGAGGGACTAAGAAAACGCTGTTTAATGTGTTTATTGGCTCTCTGAGTCACGCAAGCTTACACAAACATGTCCAAGATGAAAAAAAAGGTTCAGAGTGACGTCTGTCCAAAAATGTCCAAAATAACTTCAGGTTGTCCAATATTACTTAGAATATGATATAAATATATAAAAATGTACGACACACTGAAGGAAGGAGGAACTGAAACGCCGACTCTGGACTATTTGATGTGTTTATTGAGTCTCTAATGAGTCACACTGACTTTGCACTGACAAAAAACTGTCCACAACGAATCATAAAAATGACTTTGAACGTGTGCAACAATGACGAGCTTGCAGTCAGAACCGAGCGGTCCGGCCCAGCAGCCTCCTGGTGGACTTCACCAGCCTGAAGACAAGCCTTCAGAGAGCCGGTGATAATTAATAAGTGCAACGTGAAGCTCATAAAGGCTCATCCAGGTCTGTGCTCTCAGGTGTTTCCTCGGCGTCGACATCTGAAACATGTACGTGACGTCCTGCTGCCGCGTTATGAGCTGCTCTGGTATTTACGGGCCTCGGGCCACACCTGGACGTCTTCAGCAGCAGCGTGTCGGGACAGTTTCTGTCTCCAGATGGAAACAGCAGAGTCGGGCTCAGAGATGTAACTTCTGGAGGTGAACGTTGACTTTAACTCTGAGTTGAAGCTGCGAGGCCTCCAGACAGCAGAGCAACACAAACACGTGATCCTCGGACACTTTGGAGTCCAACACAGGCGTTTGTTTCACTGTTTGAATTCACCACAGCTGACTGCGGAGGTTTCCTCCTGCAGCTGGACGTGAGCTGTCTTACAGGACGGCAGCAAACACAACACGAGTGTAACTTCAGGACGTCTGCTGCTGCATCGTGTCACGTTTTGTTTATGGTTTGTTATTTGTGACTCAAAACTATGAAACATTTTGACTGGATTTTGTAAAGTTTCACGTTTTCAGACCTGAGAGTTTAAATTTTCACCCTCGAAAAGGCACATAAGCTGTGAAGCCAGTTTAAAGGTTCAATACGTCCAGAAATAAAAGTCCAACAGTCATGAAATGTGGCGCCTCAGAGTCTGTTAAAGCAGATCAGAACGACTGAATGGATCCAGCAGAGGAACTACTGGACCTTGTTC
>NW_007579773.1:14228-17461 GCF_000690725.1 Stegastes partitus
AACAACTAATGAGCCTTCCAGCATCAAGCCCTCCTCGTATCTGGACCTCCGTCTTATGGAGTCGTGTCTGTACTGTCATCACGACGAGGGCGTGTTCAGCAGCATGAGTGAAGGAGAGGAAAGCTGGTCTGGTCTGAGTTTAGTCTGAAGACTGTTGATGTGTGCGATGAAAGACGGAGAGGAATCCTCCATGTGTAGGATCTGATGTACTGAATGCTCAGTAGTCCAGACTGAGGTCTCACGCTGACCTGGACTCATATAAACTTTCAATAATGTCGTGTTCAGCTGCTCTCGTCTCGTCTAAACTCGTCACCATGGTCACGTTGTGGTTTTTTATTTGTGAGGACGTCGGCTGTTTCCTTTGACCAGCTTCAAGTTAAAGACTGAAGCTCTGCACTGTGAACATGTCTGCTGTCCAAATCCAAAACGCTTTAAAACAATCACCTGCTGGTTTACAGATGTTCCTGTTTTTGTTCATTTACAGATAATAACAAGTAAAACTGAACAAGACGTGACTTTAAATGCTAACTGTGTAAATAACGTCCACATCAGTGTTTCCTGATAGACGTGTTCTCAGAAACATGTTCTTCTGTTTCAACCAGCTTCACGTTGTCACACTTCTTACCGTCTTCCAGACTCACTGAGTGTTTTAACATATTTTTTGGTGTCCTTGCTGCAGATTCTAACGTTTGTTTGAGCTGAAGTCTTTTTCCAGCATAGGTCTGCAGGTTCTTGACAACATGCTCGTTCTGCTGGCTCCACAGTTTCCAGCCCTGCTTAACACATCCAGATGTTGTTCCTTTCAGCTCGGAGCTTCCTGATGAGAAATGTGCAGCAGAATGAGGAGCAGCTGGGCTTCAGGGAGTTAAAGGTCCTGCAGCCTGCCGCTTTATGGAGGCCTCTCCTGCAGCTCCGCGGGGTTTTACACCTCCAGCACATCTGGGTCAGGAGGCCCCGCATGCCTGCAGCGGCGGGACAGGCGTCTGCATGTCTGCCAGCAGCACGGACGCATAAATATGTGGACGTCCAGCTTCCCTGTCAGACCGTCTGCAGGTGGAAGAGCGACGAGGAGACGCCAACATGGTCCCACTGAGGCTGGTCGCCGTCGGCTGTGAGTATCAGACGTCTTCTTGTCTTTTCATGGCTCATGACGAGGTCGCGCTCAGAGAAAGTGACTGAATCTGTTCAGAATAGCTCAGAAATGACTTGCAGTGTATTGGAAACGACAGAACAATATCAGAAACAACCAAATTTATTCAGAATGCCTCAAAACTCAGACTTTTAATGCACAGAGAAGCAGCTGTGTGACAAGAAGAGGAGGAAGTGAAAAGCAGAATGTGGACAAAAACTGGTCTGAAGTGACTTTAAAATGATTCAAAATGACACAGAAATGTCTGCAGCCACTTAAAATGTGTACAAATTGACTGGAAACTTTCAATAGGACTTTAATTTTGCCCCCAAATTATTTTAAACTTTCCTCAAAATGACTTCAAATTTGTATAAAATGACAAAAAAAAAATCAAAAATGACACAAATCCCAAATGAACAGACTAAACAGCCTGAACAGACACAAAGAACATGAACTATTCAATGTTTGGGTCACGTTCAATGTGTCTAAAACGACTGTATTCAAATGACAGAATAATGTCCAAAATGACTAAAAGTATGTCTGAAATTACTCCAAAAGGATATTTTTCAGGCACGCTGACGGACAGAAGGATCCAAAAAGCAGAATATGAACTATTTTTTACTTCATCTGTGGGTCACGATAAGTTTGCAGCCACGACAGCTGTCTGAAATGATCCAGAGCGACTCAAATAACGTAAGAACTGACTCACAGTTTGTCCAAAAACACATTTAAAATAACGAGACTGTGTCTGAAATGAGCTCAAATGTGCATGTGACAAAAAATATTCAAAGTGACCTAAATTTGCCCCCAAATTATTTTAAAAATGGTCCAAAGTGACAAAAATGTGCTGAAATTTCTTGGTTTTTAAAATAAAAATAAAAAGACGACCAAAAAAAATGTGAATTGTTCAGACTGTAGAAGTGTTGAAGCTGAAAATGGAGTTTAGTTTTCATGTGATGTTTAAACAGCAAACTGTCATGAACCAGTTCAGAACACGGGACGTTTTTATTGTGTTACGGTTTGTGTGTTTTGTGTTGTTGGATTTGTTGGAGCTGATCCCAGGTGGAGGTTTTCTAAAAAACGTTTGACCGATTAGACGCTCGAGTCGTTACAGCGAGACGCCGTCTGACGTCTAAAGATCCTCNAAGTCCAACAGTCATGAAATGTGGCGCCTCAGAGTCTGTTAAAGCAGATCAGAACGACTGAATGGATCCAGCAGAGGAACTACTGGACCTTGTTCAAAACCTCCAAAGTTCCTGTCAGTGTCTGTCTATGGATCCATGGTTCTACTAGAACCCAGTCTCTGGTCACATCTCACCACCTGTTGAGGCTCTAACATCAGCAGAACCTGATGTGGTGAAGCTGGACCAGACAAGGTTCCAGTTTTTACATATTTCACCTGAAAGTTTATCCAAAATCACTCAGAATTCATCCCAAATGACTGGAAACCTTTGCAAAAGGACCCAGAATGGTCCAAATTTACTTGATACGTGTCCAAATTTGCCAAAATTTACTCAACATTTGTCCAAAAATGAGATGAAGATTGTCCAAAGTGACTTGAAACCTGTTTAGGTTGACTGAAAATGTGCCCATAATAGGATAGAGATTGTCCAAAGTGACTCTAAACCTGTGCAAGTGATTCAAAATGATATAAAACCTGTATAAAAATAGTCAGAATTTGCCCAAAATAACTTGACATCTGTACAAAATCACTCAAAATTGTCCACAATAGGATAAAGACTGTCCAAAGTGACTTGAAGCCAGCTCACAATGACTCACATTTTATACAACATTTTAATTATTGGTCTTTGAAAATGGTAAATGGCAAAAAAAAAATCATCCAAAATGACTCCAAATCTTTGCAAATGGAGTCAAAACGATCCAAATTTACTCAAAATATTTTCAAAAATGATTTAAAATGTGTCCAAAATAAGATGAAGGCTGTCCAAAGTGACTTATAACCTGCCTAGAATTATCCAAAATGACCCTAATAGATAATTATGTCCAATCCAGGCTGGTGTTGATCCATAAAGTTCCTGTCAGTGTCTATCTATGGATGGATCCATGGTTCTACTAGAACCCAGTCTCTGGTCACATTTCACCA
>NW_007579773.1:17741-20656 GCF_000690725.1 Stegastes partitus
GTGTGATCAGCAACAGTCAGCTACAGTCTGTTGGATCTGAAGCTTGAAGGATGGAGGGTGTTCTATAAGGTGTTCAGTCGTATCTGCTGCAAAGTGGAAGGAGTTACGGCCAAAAACAGAAGAAGTTTTGGGGATGATGAGCCTGATGTATTCACTAGACCTCGTCTGATAAGAATTCTGGGTGACGTGGAGAAGAGAGGACCGGCAGGGTGTCTGGGCCGGAGTTGAGTATGAAGTAAGGCCGCCTCCCCCGTTTATGGAGATGTCAGTGTGGACGGCTGCATTCGTGGCAGAGGTCCAGTGTTTGAGCTCGGTGCTTGGGGCCATTTTTTAAATGATTTCGCCATAATCCAGAATCAGAAGTACAGTCGTGACTCGACCCTTAACAATCCTAAACCTGCTGTCCGACAGGTTTTTAATTTAATCCCACAGATTGGCTACGTTCACACTGCAGGACTTGATGCTCAATGAGGATTTCTTTGTGACTTCCTTCACGTTTCCACTTCAATGCGACTTGTATGTGATCTGCTGTGTGAACTTCATACGANATAAATAAATCTAAAAGCTGCACAAAGATTCTCTAAACATGTTGAAGTAAAAGTTGAAAACGACACGTCTGATCGTAGCGTTTAGCTGCTAAAAGCCCGACAGTTTCCCTCAGCAGCTGCTAGAGACTAAAAACGAGGCTCAGAGAGGATGAATGTTTAATTTACATTTAACATCGGCTCTAAACTGAATGTGCAGCTCACATTCTGGATTAAACACGTTCCTCAGTGTGCATGTACTCCCCCCGTTCACAGCTTTTATGCTAAGCTAAGCTACATAAAAGCACGTTTCTTTGTTAAATAATGACGTGAACTCTTAACGAGAGCTGCGACAATCAGTGACAGTTAATGAATCAGTCATGGTTTGATTTAAAAAACCCAACAGCTTTGTTTTGTTGATCCAGGAGGTTGGACTTTCCTCTCAGTCTCTTGTCGTCTCCGTTTTGTGTCTCGTTTGTGTGATTTTGTCTCATTTGCGTTGTTGTGAGTCCTGTTTTGGTCGTTTCGTGTCTTGTTTGTGCCTCTTGCTGACAGTTTTGTCTCCACACACCACAACTATTTAATTATTTACATTTTTAGTGCCTCTACAAACTTTTCCACTCTGCTCACACAATGTGTTGCTGAAGGTTTACAACCTGAATGTGGCCGTAGTTGTGTGACACTCGCGTCCTTCTCCTCCAGATGTTGGCAGTAAGATAAACCTGGACCACATCCTCTACAAGGTCGGGGTGGGGACGAGGTGTGGGGAGGGAAAGCGCCACCCGGACGACGGCCCTGACGACTACTGCTCCTTCCCCTGGGCTGAGATGGTGGTGGAGGACCTGTAAGAAAAGTCCCGTTCTTTCAGATGTACAGATGTAGGAAGTCTGACGACACGCAGACATGAAGGCAGAACTTTCCTCCATTATCTCTGCAGAGCTTCTGGTATCTAGTGTAGACAAATGGAAAGGGAAGAGCTACAGGGTCTGTAGAAGTGTTGTTCACCTTCGGAAGTTTTCAACATTGAATCATGAGAAATTTAAGTTGGCTTTTTTGACAAAAAAAAGACTTAGAAACCGATTTCTACAAAGTTACGCAAGTTAGTTAAAAATCAAAAATGTAGAAAAAGCAATTTCATGAGTATTTAGGCTCTTTAAAGTGAGTCCAGTTAAACTCAGCTGCACCCAGTTGGTGCTAGAAGTCCTCCAGTCAGTGAAATGGATCATCTGAGTGATGGTAGTATAAAGACTCCTGGATCTGGAAGGTCCAGCCACTGGTGGACCAGAACTCCTGGATAGAACTACACCATGAAGACCGAAGAACACTCCAAGAACTCTGTGGAAAGGTTGTTGGGATGCACCAGTCAGGAGACGATACAAGAACATTTACAAGTTACTGAAGATCTCTCTGAGTAGATCTGACTGGAGCAGGACGTCCTCAAAGACTGAGTGACCGAGCAAGAAGGAGACTNGCAGCAGTAACGTGATGAACTGTGTTTCCAGTGCTGGCCGCTGTCTGCTGTCTGACTGGAGCTGCTGGTAAGTTTCTCATCAAACCAGGTTCTGATAAAAAACTGGATGATTTGTTAACAAAGACTGAAAGCTGATGTGAAGCTGACGGCTCTGCGTCTGACAGATGCAGACGTGATCTACGCCTGCCTCAACGAAACCGCCGAGATGTCCTGCGGTAAGAAACACTCGCCTGAAGCCGTTTGTTCATTCTGCACAATAAATGAGCATTAAAGGACATTTTCAGCTCATCGTTTACCCACCTGATAACTCCACATTCACAATAATCAATCAATCAATCAATCAATCAATCAGACTTCATCTCTAGAGCACCGTTCAAACAAACAGAAAATAAAACAATATAAACAGTGAAGTTATCAGTGAAAACACGCTGAGACACTGGAGGTGAGGAAACGGGTCTGATGTCAGCCGGGCCACGAGGAAACACCGGAGAAGACAAAACAAGTCAGGTCAATAAAATAAGATATAGAACTAAAACTTTTAAAAACAGAAATGATAAAAACAAAGTAATAAACGGAAAAATAAAAAGTCTAAAATGTGTAAACGACTGAATAAAAAGAGAAATCAGTAAATAAAATGAGTTTAAAATAAATAAACAAAAAATAGGAAATAAATCAAATCCATCAAAAGCCTCATAAAAGCTTAATAAATGACTGTAAACATGCTCAGAATGACTTCAAAACTGCACAAAATAACAAAACATAATCAAAAGGACTTTAAATTTGCCCCCAAATTACTCAGAAATGGTCTTGAAATTACTTTAAATAATTTATAAAAATAACAAAAAATAAATAAATCTAGCATTGTTGCCTCGCAGCAAGAAAGTTGCTGGTTGGCGTCCCGGTGAGGACACCCGGGATCT
>NW_007579773.1:22699-29571 GCF_000690725.1 Stegastes partitus
CAGAGGAACTGCAGTAACATGTAAACTGGTTTCAGGGATGTTTTCACTCCTCCTGCTGAGTTTAATAAATGAGACTGAACTCTGTTGTCTGTGCAGCTGTGGCAGCCGGAGGGCCTGTAAGGTTCCCGTCACCGAGCGGGTGTTCGGTGAATATCCCTGCAAGGAGGAGACCAGGTACCTGGAGGTGTCCTACTCCTGCGTCAAACCACCTCCTCCACCTCCACCTCCTCCTCCACCCAAACCTGAATGTACGTAGAAACACACACACGACTCCACCAACAAAAAAACTTTTCCTCGTTTAGCCCTCGAAGCATTAAAGGTCCATTAAAGATGGAGCTGCTTTTAGAATGATTATAAAACCTCTTGTGACTCTCCAAAGTTACCTTTAGCTCTGCAGCAACAACAATCGTGTGTCATTCCATCTAAAATCAAACCAAGCTGAACAAAGTTCCCCCAGAACCTCCTCAGAACACCTGGTTCTGTATCAGCTTCATCTACTGACCAGAGTTCTACCTTCAGACTGTGAATGTTCCAGAGTTCCAGGTCCTTGAAGTCCACAGAGGAGGGTCCAGATTGATCACTTTAATGGACTTTTTCCATCATTTCTGAGCCTCAGAACTTCATCAGAACAGCAGATAGACACATGACATTTAGGAGGAAGAACACATCTGGGTTCTGGTAGAACCTGACACCAGATCAGTTCTACATCCATCCAGGTGTCTCAGTCTGAACACTGGACCTGGTTCTGTTATTTTTATTTTCCTATAATTCTGACACATTTTAAAGCCACTGTGGGCGGTTCTGAGTCCTTCTGAACATCTTATTAGATGATTTAATGTAATTTCTGGACGTTTTTGAGTCACTGAACAAACGTTGGTGCATGTTTGGATGAATCCTGAATCGTTCTTGACTTGTGGACGAGTCTGGAGTGATTCAGACTGTTGAAGTCATTCTGCTCCATGTTTTGATCTTTTTTTTTTTAAATCATTGTGGACTGAAGTTTATCAGTTTAATAAGATCCTGAACAGTTTTGAGATTCTTTAGAAACTTTAGTGCATTCTGGGTAAACTTTCCAGGCTCATATCAGCATGTGTGATGATGCTTCCAGAACCTACCAGAACCATCTACAGACAGGTTTGTTCAGACGGTCTCTGGTTCCTGCTGTTTGGACTCTGTAGACGTGGCGCCCCCTGGAGGCAACGTTCAGCATCACATCAGCACAAGTCATTTTGATCTTCTTCGTCTTGAGTCTTGGTTTGAGCTGCTCCTCACCTCTCTTCCTGTTTCTCTGCAGGTGAAGACAAAGCGGCCGCTGAAGCCTGATGTTCCACATTCAGCTCCTGTTCTGTGGACAGAACATCATCTTGTCACTAACTAGACTCGTGTCGTCCAGTCTCGTCTCTTCATTCTTTACTGCTAAAGCCTTTGAACCTGTAAAGTTTCTAAAGGGAGGATTTCTGTTTCTGCATTCCTAGAAAGTATCTCAGATTATTTACTCACGATGGATTTGAATCAATAAAATAAAAGTTTTCCTCTTTTATCTTTCATCCTGTGAAATAAACGGTTTTCTTGTCTTTGTTATTGCGTCTGTGCAGCAGCTGATAGAACAGTGAAGCTGTTTTCTGTCGTCTCAGCTGATCTTCACTGTGGATTTTAAAACAAATTATTATTTTATTGACGGATGTTTTCTGAAGGAATCGATCAGAGCTTCTCAGATGTCTTGGAAACCAGAAAACATTCACACTGACGAAGCTGAAATCACAGAATGTTCTTAAATGAAACTTAGTCAAACCGATTAATTGATTAGCAAAAAGGTTATCAGATTATTTTATCTAATAGTTAAACTGATCAACTAACTGCTGCAGCTTCAGTTATGACCTGAGCATTTGTGCACTTTTAATTCTTGTTCATGTTGTGAAATGTTCCATCAGTTTAACTCTTAAAAACATTCTGTTGGTTTTATTTTGTCGCAAAGGTTCAAATTAAATGTCCCAATAAAGAAAAAAATAATAATCTCCCAAATATAAAAGAAAAAATAACCAAATGTTTATTAGTGTTACTGAAAACTGTATAAATTGTCCAAAAATCCAAATAAAATAAAATAAAATGAGCATTAAAAGTTGAAAAAATATTGGAAAAAACAGAAATATTCATAAATGTCCTGTAAATTTATCAAATAAATAAATAATAATCCAGAAGTTTTAATAAAATATGAAAAATTTGCTCAAATACCCCAGATAGGGTGAAAAATATCAATAAAGAGTCTCTACATTTTGGAAATTATGTTTTTTCAAAAACGACAAAATATATTTAATAAATGTCCCAAGAACAGAAAATATAATAAAATAAGAATGTTTCTGAAAAATATTAATAACAACAATACTGAAGTTAAAATAGTAATAATGATGGTGATAAAGTTTCCCAAAAACACAAATATTATTAAAAATGCCCCACAAATGTTATTAAAAAGTTGTACTAGAATGTTTAAAAAGGTCAATAAAATGTCACAAATAATAATAAAATAACTCGCATCTCTACCAAAATAAAGTTTTCCATTTATGACCGATCAGACACCAGCAGTGTCAAAGCTTCTCCACCAGGTGGCGGTGTTGGCGTGTCCAACAGGAGTCACTTCTGACTTTAATCTAGTTGAGCAGAAAGCCCTGCAGAGAATTAAAAACGTCCTTTTTAAATATATTTAAGGTTATTTTTCCAAATCCGTTTAGTTATTTAATTATTTCCCCATTTCAGGACTGTGATGATGAAACAACATCTGGAGATCTGAATCCCTGAACACATCAGATGTACAAGTTTAACTTTAGTGAAGCTGCAGCCGAGCTTCAGGTTCTGGAGCTTCAGGTTCTGGAGCTTTCGATCCCGTCGCCTGGTCTTCCTCTTAAACACTCAGTATTGTCTTATTTACTGTACGTATTAAATGTCTACGGCATCGTTTGAGTTATCGGCTGTAAACCAGTTAAATGACAAATGAAGAGAATTTTCAGGGTTTGTTTAGTTTACATCAGTTAGAATAGAATAGAATAGAATAGAATAGAATAGAACAGAATAGAATAGAATAGAATAGAATAGAACAGAATAGAATAGAAGAGCAGCCTGAACACAGCCAGGAGCCTACAACAGAACAATAAATAGAATAAACAGTACAGCAGTTCAGGTTCAGGCCATATGTGGGTCGGTCACTTTGCTGAACTGAGAAGTCCAGTGGAGTTTGGGATGAAAGACTTCCTAAAGAAACCTCTGGTCAGAGGGCTTCTGTAGCACCGCCAGACTTCAGGAGTCCAAACCTGTTACAACAGGATGGGAGCTAAGATCCTCCTAGCTTTAGTAGTCCACATGTGGCTCAGAGACTTTTGGGCTTTACCCACCATTTTACCGCCCATCGTGACAACCCTGTTTCATTTATTTGAACAGCTTCGGTGACCAACCAGGCTGAGAGGTGGAAGTCAGGACAGTCTGTGTGCAGCGTACACCAGCCCAGGGATCTGTGGACCGACCCAATACAGCTCAGTCTGCTCAGAAGGTACAGGCCAGGTGTGCTTGTTGGACCTTATTATTATCATTGTTTTTAGTTTTTATATAAGAAAGGGGGGCCTTGGTTTGGTTTTTGTCCAAGACTGAACACTTTGAACTTTGAAGCTGTTCAGTGGTTCGATATTAAACTACAGCGAAATATGAACTCTGGTAATACAATGAATATGGTATACTACACTACACTATACTATACTATACTATACTACACTACACTACACTATACTATACCACACCACGCGATACTATAATATATTATAGTTTTCTATACTATAGATTTTTTTCAACTATACTATATTTTTTCTAAACTATACTTTTCTATACTACATTGTACTGTACTTTATCTTTTCTATACTATACTACACAGTATATTTCTATACTATTACTCTGCTATATTTTTCTGTACTATGATGTACTATACTGTACTGTATAAATCCTTTTTAAGTATCGTAGAGTAGAAATACTCTGGTGAAGTACAAGTACCTCCTGTTGTTGCTGTTGTTGTTGTTGTTGTTGTTGTTGTTGTTTCAGGACCTGACGGGGTGAAGCCTGGTACTTGGTGTGTGTGATCATCTGTCATGTCCTCCTATCAATCGATCAGTATCGATGGAGGTATTGGTTATCGGCCCGGTGAGGTCTCGTGACTCAGCGGCTCCGTTTCCGCTTCAGTTTGCGGAGAAACGAAAACGAAAGTGATCCGAGCTGAGCCAATCCGATCCGAGCCGCTCCTCAGTCCGCCTCAGAGCGTCGGAGCCTCGGAGCCGAGTGCATCATGGCCGAGTGTCCGCCGGTGGCCGTGGAGGGCGACTGGAGCCCGAACCAGAGCCGAACCGTGAAGAACAAGCTGCAGATCTACTTCCAGAGCAAGAAGCGGTCGAGCGGCGGAGACTGCCGCGTGGAGGCCGAGGACGGAGCCGCGAGGGCCGCCGTGTTCTTCAGGTCGGAGGAGGGTGAGTTGGACCGGACCGGACCGAGAGACAAGCCGGAGAATCACCTCAGAACCGACTCAGTCAGAGTTTAGTGAAGCTGCTGCTCGTGTAGAAGTCGTTAAAGCTCATGTTTCTGTCGCTTCTCACACGGTTCAGACTTTAAAACAAATCCGGTTTCCTGACTTTAAAATGAGTTTTAATCACATCCGGGGCCTTTAAAGTAGGTTAGTCAACTTTGTGAGGCTGTCAGAGGACTTCCCATCATGCCCTGCACCTGTAGGTCACGTTAGTTATCAACAACCAGCTGCTTTAGCTGCTGACGTTTGCTTTGCTGCCAGTAAAGCTCCAGGACCACAGGCTGGCATGTCAGTATGCTGTACATGAATAACCCTGTTCAACATCTGTCTGCCTACATCCACTAGGACGGGCTGTTTCCTTTGTCTCTATGCTCATAAACAATGTGTGCAATAAAAACCCTAATGATCAGTAGTTCTGTTCATCAGAGTCCATCCAGCACCACCGGTCTGAGCAGAGACGTTGTCTTTGTGCTGACATCAGTTTACAGCCTCTCTAGAAAAACACTCATCATGTTGTTTTTCTCTGTCTGACATGAAATCAGACTCAACTTCTCCTGTTTCAGGTCAGTCAGGATCTCCAACATTATCTCTGTTCACTAAACGCCAGAATGACGAGAGAGAGAATATTTTAGAGGATTGATTTTATTACTTTCTTCAAAGTCAGACAAACTCCTGGTGAGGAAGCAGCGTGTTTGAGGTGTGCACTAAAATACATCCACAGGTGGGCCTCCAGTTAGCTCACATGCTGTCAGTGAACCAATCAGAAGCTTCCAAAGCCATGACGTCATCATCTGGGATTTCCCAGATAGTCTGAAGGCATCTTAGGTTCAAGGTTCAGAAATCTTTAATATCCCTGCAGGGAAATGTTTGTGCAGCCAGCGGTGAGACAGTCGCACAGGCAACAACAACAATAAAAAGGACAGACCATCACTTCTTTAAATAGCAGCAGGGATGAAAGAACATTTCTATCCTTTGGTCCTGAACTTTAGCAGAACATACCTGCGCCCCAGCAGACGTAACTGGAACCAGTGGGCCAACGGACGGCTCTGGTCTGTGGTGATTAAACGGGCCTTGACTAGTGGATGTAAACTTCTCTTTCTCATTGTTCTGGTGTTTGGCAAATAGAAGTAATGTTGGTGATCTGACTGAGCTGGAACAGGAAGAGTTTAGTCTGATTGAATGTCAGACAGTGAAAAAGGTCAAAATGTTTTATGTCTTTTTGTACAGTGGATGCAAACGTCTGGTTTCAGCTGTGTGTATATTTTGGTTTGTTTTTATTTATTTTAGATACTTTATTGTCATTATACACTCATGTACAACCAAATTAAGGTGCACAGTCAGAACATAAACAACAATAACAATAAAAAGATGTCCATCATTCAGACAACACTCTAAGCACCACACTCACATCGGTACCAGATGTACCCGGGCCCATACAACAAGACAGTCACATGTTCAGATGTTACACTTCCACCATTTTAAACTCACTCTTTAAGGTTTGCTGCTGTAGCACCACAGTGGGACCAGCAGAGGCTCATCGTACCTGAAACAGACGGAAACCAGAACCTAGCCTCATGAGAACGGTTCAGTCTGAATGATGGAGCTGTGTAGTTACCGTTTCTTCTAGACTGCACACTGACACTGTTGCTCCGTGTGATTGCAGTGAGAGAACGAGTCCTCGCCAGAACCGACCATGAGATCGTCCTGGACAGTCAGACCTTCCAGCTACGGCTCAGTTCTGCAGCAGTAAGTTGGATTCTGTCATTGAACCGTCACGTTCATGTTTCCTCGAGCTTCCTGTGTTCAGTCCGCTGATAGCTCCACACGGTTCATTGATGTGTTCATCGAATGTCCCTGGAACAGAAATATAACGACATCACCATATTTCTGAAATTCTGAAAATGAAAAATATAAATAAAAAGTTCCAAAAATAAATATTTACAATAATAAAATAAGAATTCTAAGAATAAATATTATTAATAAAAAGGTCTGAAAAATGTCCCAAAAAGGTTTTCTGGTTTGTTTTTTATGTTTTAGCGGATAGTACTGACCGGCTCCAGCCGGGTCACGTTTCATTTACTGGTGTTGATCCATAAAGTTCCTGTCAGTGTCTCTCTATGGATAGATCCATGGTTCTACTAGAACCCAGTCTCTGGTCACATTTCATGAGGCTCTAACATCAGTAGAACCTGATGTGGTGAAGTTGGACCAGACAAGGTTCTGGTTTTACATGTTGAGACTAAATGCTGATGTGGATCATTGGTAGGAACCAGAACCTGGAGTTCACAGGTTCTAGATGTTGGTTCTACATGTTGGTTCT
>NW_007579773.1:29931-44341 GCF_000690725.1 Stegastes partitus
TGTTGGTTCTGGATGTTGGTTCTGGATGTGCAGAGCTACAAGCTGCTTCATGTGGACGTGTAACAACAGACGAGGCTGATTTCACTGAATAGATACTAAATGCTGGATCCGTTCAGTCGTTCTGATCCGATCAAACTGTCTGAGTTGCCACCAGAGTTTTATTTGTGGAGATATCAGATTGTTGAAGTGGCTTCACAGGTGTGTCTTGTGATAAAAATAGAAACATCTCAGCCAAACATCAGTACATCAGGTTTGTTCTGGACGGTGCCGTGAGCAGCAGGTGAGCCGTGAGCAGCAGGTGAGCCGTGAGCAGCAGGTGAGCCGTGAGCAGCAGGTGAGCCGTGAGCAGCAGGTGAGCTCTCAGCCGGTCGCCGGTTTGGGTGCGGCTCCTCCGTCACATGACAACGTGTTCTTCAGGTTTACGAGGCCATAAAATCAGCTGATCGGAGTCTGTCCTCGAGCTGAGTCATCGTTCTGCGTGTTCGTGTTTAACTTTACACCAACAGAACAAAGTGGTCCAGGTCACCAGAGACGTTCAGTCTGGAACGGGTCAACAGCTCGGTTCTGTTGAGTCTGTGGGTCGGGTTTCCGTCGGCCTCACGCCACACAAACGTCCTCATTTTGTGTTTCTTTGCACATTTTATTCAAAAGTGCTTCTTGTTTCCCAAAACACTTGAGCTCAGCAGCAGCAGCAGCAACTGGTGGTTCTGATTGTGCAGGTTTCAGCTCGTGGCCTCCACATGACGAGCAGCGGTCCAACAGAACCACCGTTTATTTTATAGCACATATACATTATTATTATTATGGGACTGACCAGGAGACATGTATCTGTACATAACTATGTGGAGGTTCCTCTCAGACTGTTTGCTGCCATCGTTTACTTCCCATAGAAGCCAAATGACTCAGGAGGACTCTTGATCTGTCAGAGAAACTGTTACTTGATTGATTGATTGATTGATTGATTGATTGATTGATTGATTGATTGATTGATTGATTGATTGATTGATTGATTGAAGCCTGACACATTTCCCTTTACCTGTAATGAGTCTCAGCTAAATTAAAATATGAAACCTTTTCACGATGTTCTCGTGATTTTTTGTTTATTCTATTTTCTCTCCTCAGGACCCAACGGACGGCGGCGGCGGCGGCGGTTCAGGTAAACTCTGCTCCTCTGTGGAGCTTCTCGGGTTCTACTGACTTGATGTACAGGAATCTGCTGATGTTTGACATCTGACCTGTTGTCCAGCAGTGTGTCGGTGTCACTCAGCTCCAGACGTAAACCTCTAAAAAACCAAGTTCTACCTTCATCCTATAAACACTTTCAGAGCTACAGAAAGTTTTATTATAAAGTAGTGTTTACTCACAATGAATCCTGCCTACAGATGGTCCTGGTGGGTTCTGGAGGTAAAACGGTCCTTCCATCGTCTAAAACTGGTTCTGACCAACCACCATCACACATATGAGCCTGGACAGTTTACCCAGAATACACTCTGGTGAATGATCAGAACCAGAACCACATCCAGGGTACCAATGATTGTTTCTATGACTCTGTGTCATAGACGTTAAACTGTTCACACTATGATCCATCCCATAATACTGATGCTCAAAGATGGTGACAGTAATAATGAACAGAACCAGGTCCAGTGTTCAGACTGAGACACCTGGATGGATGTAGAACTGATCTGCAGTCAGGTTCTAGCAGAACCCAGATGTGTTCTTCCTCCTAAATGTCATGTGTCTATCTGCTGTACTGATGAAGTTCTGAGGCTCAGAAATGATGGAAAAAATCCATTAAGGTGATCAATCTGGACCCTCCTCTGTGGACTTCAAGGACCTGGACCTCTGGAACATTCACAGTCTGAAGGTAGAACTCTGGTCAGTAGATGAAGCTGATACAGAACCAGATGTTCTGAGGAGGTTCTGGAGAAAGAGATTTCCTCCATTTATGGAAACAAACAGAGTTCTGTGATGTTTTTTTAAACACACTCGCGTCTGATTTCCTGTTTTTTATTGTTTTCCTGAGTGAGGATCAGTAAATCTAAACTGGACCTAAACCCGACTCTCTTCGTCCTCAGGCTCAGCGACAGAATCAAACACTCTGAAGTCAGAAGGTGGAGCTGAAGACGGAGCTTCGTCTTCCAGCGACGACGGTAAAAACCAGCCAGAGCCCAGGATCTGCTTTAACATGACTCTAACCACTGCAGCTTTGACTCCTTCATTCAGTTGATTTAATGCGTCAGAGGACACAGAGCAGACACATGACAGCAACACGGGACTGTAGAGATCACAGATAACACAACAAGAATCACAGAAACACTAGACATCAATGTGAGAACTGATGTGATTAATGAGGTTCTTAATGTGCACGTTTCCTGTCAGATAAACCAAAAGATGCAAAATAAAACACGATTTAAAAAGCTTTAATCATAATTTACTGTTATTTGACCAAAACGTCCTCAATAAAAGTTCTGTTGGTTGTTTTTCTGGAGCTTCCAGACAAATAAAAACAAAATAAAAAAGTCTTCCTTCAGATTGATCAAACGTTTTCTGGTCGTGATCACTTTCTGTTCTGGGCTCCATTAAACCCAAATAGAGTTCCTGTTTTGTGCAGTTACACAGATCTTAGAAAGTTTTTCTAACAAATTAAAAACCTGAAATACACACCTGTAGTCATCGGATGATCTGAGCACAACAAACTGGACTCACAACTTTGAGTCCAACAACGTTTTCCAGAACAAAAACTTAGAAGTTTACTGGTTCAGTGAATCTGAGAACAAAGGAAACAATCATTTACCCTCTGATGACATTTTTGATTTTTGATTTTAGTAAGTTTACTCTCGTTTTGGTCGTTTTATGCGTCTTTTGGGAAGTTTTTAGTCCCTTTGTGTCTTTTTCAGGCCACTTTGTGTCGGTTTTTTGTCGTTTTATGTCCATTTGTGACAGTTTTGATTGAAACAAGTCGATTTTTATCAGCTTTAAACTCAGCGATGATCTCAAAAATGAGCACAAATGTTAAACCATTTAAGAAAATGTGCACAAAAGTCTACTGATGTGAAACAGTGAAGGTAAAATACGTAAAATATGAGATGCAGCAGGTAAAAGTTAGTAAATTAAACTTCATCCTTCATGTTTTCAGACATTATTTTAAGGTTTTGGGGGTTTTATTTTTAATTTTTATGTGTTTTCTTTTCTTTTTTTTGCTTTATTATGTTGTGGAATGTCTGAAATACATCAGTTAATGAGTAAACGTAAAAGTACGAGCTTTTTCTCTCCTCATGAACTGACTTCTCGTGTCAGATGCACATTTCAGAATCAGTCCAGATCAGCAGAGACGATTGAGTGGATGTAGTTTTACTTTGAAGACTGATGGAAGGTGAAGCAGGCTTTTGTCGTCCCGTCAGACCGTCGGAGCGCCGCCGTGGTTCTGGAGAACGTCCCTGACAGGATGTCCAGGGACCTGCTGTCCATGCTGGTGGAGAACGTGTCGGGTCTGGACGACAGCAGCTACAGCCTGGAGGTGATCCTGGAGTCCAGCAGAGCCGTGGTGTCCTTCAGCAGCCCTGCAGGTACGAAGCATCGACGCAAACACACACCTCTGGGTTCAGATGTCTAAATCTACGGTCTGTGGTTCCGTTGGTTCCGTTGGTTCCATTACAAACAGACTCTGTGTTCCTCTGAGTGTCTTCAGGACGGTCGTGTCTCGTTTCTGTCGTCTTGTTTTGATCACTTTCTCCATCTTGGGGACAGTTTTGTGTCTTTGTGTTCACTTTGTGTCTCTTTATTGTTGCTCTGGTCACTGGTTCTGAGCCATGCTGCGTTTATTGTACTGATCCGGTAGGTTGGATGCTCCTCTCTTTGTGTCCCCTTTATGTTGTTTTCTATCTTGTTTTGTCATCTAGCATCTCGTTTTGGTCGTTTTATGCATCACAGGGACAGTTTTTAGTCACTCTGTGTCCGTCTTTGTTCTTGTTTTTGTCCTTTTTTGTCTATATTGTTGTTTTTTTGTCTCCTTTGTGTTGTTTCGTCTAGTTTTTGTCATTTAATATCTTACTTCTGTCATTATGTGTCTCATTATCTCTTGCACTTGTCGTTTCGTGTCTTGTTTTTGTCGGTTTATGCGTCTTTGGGACACAGTTTTGTATTTCTGTGTTCACTTTGTGTCTCCTTTTTGTCGTTTTCTGTCTCGTCTTTCTCTTTTTGTGTCGCGTTTGTGGACGTTTCGTGTTTGATTTTCCTCTCGGTCTGCCTCGTCGTCTCCTCGCTGCTCCGGAAGCTCTGCCTGAGTTTTTAACTGGAGAAACAGTTTCCCATAATTCTTTGTGTTTTCTTTTTTTTTTATAAGCTCTGGTGCTTTATTTGCACAGTAAGGTGATTTTTCTGAAGTATAATAATTTTAAGCTAAGCTACAGGCAACAACAGCTGCCTAGAAGTAGTGAAGAGTGATCAGCTAATACATCACCTTTACCTGTTTAGTGGTTTTAGCCAATCATCCGCTAGGTTTAGACGACTATTATCTGTTTTAGCTAATTATCTATAATAATATGAAAGAGTTCAGAGTTGATGAAGCTCTGCCGCAGTGGTTCCTCATCCTCTTTAAACTCAGAATGTTCTGCTGAGGAACCTTCACAAGGTTCCTTGAGTTCTTCCAGAAGCCTTCTGGTCTCGTTGACGTTCTTTAAAACCAGCAGATCGATTTCCAGGTTACAGCAGGAAGCACAAGGCATGAAAATAAATCTTTATTGTTCTCAGTAATGTGGAGCTTCTTTGAATCTAGATTTTTCTAGATGTTGTTTTCTGTCCCTCTGGTTGTCTGCTGAGAGGAATGATCTGTGCTCATTATTGTGATCATTACTGTGATCTGTGGCGCTCCTCAGACGCAGACCGGTTCCTGGCCGTGAGCAGAACCAGCGCCAAGCTGCAGAAACACGGACTCACGGCTCGACGGCTGGAGGCGGCGACCAGCGTCCGGGTGGAGAATCTTCCTCCGACGGCGGTCAAAGGTGAGCGGCTCCTCGGACTCTTTGGTTCTTGGTGTTTCACATCAACACAGCTCTGACGTCTGAGCTTGTTTCTCTTCAGTCCTGCCTTTTGCTTCGACCCACATCCTGATCTGCTCTTATTCTCGATCTCATCACGTCTGTGGTGTTCAGACCTGAAAGAACCCGTTTAATGTTGAAGGTTTACTCCAGTTTGTTCCTTTTTCTCACCTCTTCCCTGCAGGAGTCCACGATTTGTAAAACCTTAAGATAAGAGACAAAATCTGACATTTCAGTTTATAATAATGCTCCATTATATACATGGAAATATACATTTATTGAGCTTTATGATTTCATTCATATCAGCTCCGTCAGACAAACTACGAAGCATTTCATTTAAAGTTTATCAAAACAACAAGAATTTAAAATTCTCATGTGTCTATTTGTAGTATTTAATAATCAGGTACAGCAATAAAATGCATCATGTACATTTTCTGAAACGTCCCATTTCTAAGTTTTGTTAATTTTCTACCTTATTTTTTTTTATATTACACGTATAAAACAAATCTTTTTTGAAAGTGTGGCATCATTCGGCTGGTATTTCAACACATAGGCACAATAAAATGAAAAAATACTTTAAAAATGAGCAAAAACCTTTATCTGACAGTTGGATTTATTTCAGTTTTTCTGGTCCAGTTGGATGGATGTGATGAAGGATCATTTTAAACAGTTTTATGAAACATGTGAAGCAGTGACTCTTCAGCTCTCCTGACACCTGCTGGTCACATCCAGGATGGTCAGCTTCATCAGGTCATGTCCAGTAGAATCCATATCTCTGTGTTTCTGGTTCCTCGCAGACCTGCTGGAGATGTACTTTGAGAAGAACTTCGCTCTGCCGGACGACGTCGTGATGATTCCTGAGGAACAAGCTGCTGTCGTCACTTTCAGCGACCACAAAGGTTTTTACTTTGATTTACTGCCGATGTCTGACGAGTCAAAGTGAATTCTAACTAAAACCAAAAGTCTAAATACAACGATTATTTAAAAGCATGTGGACATCGGAGCGTCTTCAGAGCAGCTTCAGTAACACTTGAAAAATAGAAATAAAAAAACATCCTGACATTTGTAAAAAGGTTTTCTAAAAAGAGTTAAAGAGCTTTTATGAGTAAATTCCTGTTTATATTTAACATTCAGCAGAACCACATAATAAACGGTAACAGCTTGGGAATATCTATGGGAACTTACAGTTTATAGACCAATTAGTTATTGATTACTTTAGAAAATAATGTACAGTATTAGATTATGAAAAACTACAGCTCTAGTTTCTCGACATTACCACGAAGTGACTCTATTAGAAACAGCAGCTCCAACCTGTTTCAGACACGGACCGGTTCCAAGCAAGACAACGTTCTACGGACCGGTCATCACGCACATAACAAACAATAATTGGGTTTTTTTTTTTATGCAAAGAACAGTTCCCTAAATAAAGAGTTGGTGCTATGAAGAACCCTTTAAGAACCACTATTGTTCTGAGAGTCGTGTATGGCTTTATAGAAACATAAAAGAACACGGCATCATCTGAAGTCCACTCAGCTCACCTCTGTTTCTCTGTTTCCTGCTGCAGCTGTGCAGAACATCTGCATCAAAGAAGACTGTCTGATCCGCTCCATCCCTGTCAAGGTGTACCCGTTCTACCAGTCGCTGGGAACCGCCTTGTACGGCGAAGAGCGACCGGCGTGGAAGTTGCCCGAGTCCTTCACTGAGAGCGTTCACCCCGTTGTCTGGAAGTTCCTCCAGATGAAGAAGCTGTTCCAAAGCATCAGCGATCAGATGCGTCCACATTTCTGCAGCGTGGACTTGGACCAACCCGACGTGAAGCTCAGCCCTCTGCCCAGCTTTCTGAGACAGGCCGGTCTGACAGCGAATCACGTCGACGGCTGGCAACGTAGCGCCCTGGACGCCTTCCGCCGCCTGATGTCCCAGTACTCGGCCTTCGAGTGTCAGGCCAATGGGCCTGCGTGGAAGATTGCAGAGAAAGACGTCCGTTCGGTCCTGAGAGAAGACGGCGTCCCGGTGCTGGATGCTTCCAGGGGGGTTCTGACGGTCGCCGGCCGAGCTGACGATATGAAACAAATCAGGGCTTCTGTGGAGAACATTGTTCTGAAAGCCATGAGTGTCATTGAACGGCAGACGAACGGCGTCTCTGAGGTCATGCCTCTGTCTCCGGCCATGTTCTACATCCTGAAGCAGGAGGGGCTGAACAGAGCCGCCCAGGACATCTCCCCGGACATGAACCTCTCCTATGATGACGCCACCCAGCAGCTGACCATCGCTGGACTCCCTGCGGAGGTTTTCGAGACCAAGGCCTGGATCCTGGAGAGGAACATGAACATGTGCAAAAAACAGCTGAACATCCATCCTTGTCTTCTGAACTTCCTCGGGACAGTAGATCACACAGACATGTCCCAGGACCTGTTCACGTCCCAGGGCATCAGCGCCATCTACACCGTCGACAACAAAGGGCTTTTCCTGCTGGGAAGTTCCGACAGAATCCTCGCTGATGCAGAGAGTAAGATGAAGGCGGTTTTGGCCCAGCAGATTCTGGATGTGGAGGACCAAGAGGTGATGCAGCTTTCCGGCTGGATGGACCTGAAGCAGCAGCTGCTGGACACCTACAGCTCCTCCAAGAAGAAAACTGTGGCCATTCAGACCAACTCAGACAAAGTGATGGTTGCCGGCTTTGTGAGTCCCGTCAGAGAGGTGAGCCGCAGTCTGAAGGAGTTCATTACAAACTACTCAAGAGTTCAAGAAGCGGTTCGCGTTGAATCCTGCGCTGTTGTTCAGTTCATCAACAAGAAGAAAACACAGGATTGGTCCAGTATCTCCAGAGATAACAACGTGGCAGTCCGCTTTGATCCGGAGAGGCCGAGAATCATCCTCGCTGGGGCTCGTCTTCACGTCCAGAAAGCCAGATCCTACTTTCAGGAGCTGGCGAGTGCTCTCTGCACTGACACCCTAACCGTGGACAAGCCTGGAGCCAAGAAGTATTTCCAGTCTTCGGGAGGCTGGTTCCTGTCGACCATCATGACAGAGTTCAGCTGTGTGGTGGTGCTTCGCCCAGAGGTCCAGGACGAAGACGAGGAAGAAAACTATGAGGGAGAAAACAATGTTTGTTACTGCAAAGTGAAGACCACCGGCAGAGTTCTGGTTTCTGTCAGCAAGGCAGACATCTGTAGCTTCAGCGTCGACGCTGTGGTCAACGCAGCCAACGAGGACTTGAAGCACATCGGCGGCTTGGCTTTGGCTCTGCTTCAGGCTGCAGGACCAGAGCTGCAGAAGACCAGCGACGACTACGTGGCTAAAAACGGACCTCTGCGTCCGGGCGACGCCATGGTAACGGGTGCGTATAACCTGTCCTGCAAGCACATCGTGCATGCTGTCGGTCCGCGGTTCTCCGACTTCGACAGGAAGACTTCGGTGTCGCGTCTGAAGACGGCAGTTAAAGAAAGTCTGAGACAAGCGGAGGCAGTGAACTGCTCCTCCGTCGCCCTGCCGGCCATCAGCTCGGGGGTGTTCGGATTCCCGGTCCAGCTCTGTGCCGAGACCATCGCTCAGGCGGTGCGGGAATACTGCGACAGTCCGCAAGGTCCGCGGTCACTGACCGAGGTTCACCTGGTGGACAACAAGGAAGACACCGTCAGAGTCATGGCTGCAGCTGTCAACACCGAGTTCATCGACCTGGAACCGACCATGACCGTCCCACCGCCGGCCGCCGGCAGAGGCACCAGGGCTTCTGGGTAAAATAAACAGTCTTCAGCAGCTGCTTAGCTTAGCGTAGCATAGAAACTGGAAGCAAGGGGAAGGTGCTAGCCTGTTGCTGTCCAAAGGTAGTCTTGCATATCCAGGCCTACCACCACCAGCTGCTGAGCCACATAAACTAATGACAGTAAAGACTCAGAGCTCAGACTGGACACAGCATGTTCTCAGTCAGCTAGCTGCCACGCTAACAGCTGCTAAAACCTTCATGCTTCCTGTTTACATTTCTGTTTCTGCATCGGTTCATTCACCAAGTTGCTCCTTGACTCCTCAGCGGCGCCCAGCGAGGTCGAGGTCGAGGTCGAGGAGGAGGTCGAGGAGGTTGGTCTGGTGAAGCAGGAGGAAGAGGAGCTGGATTTCAGGGCAACAGAGGAGGTCAGAGCCGGGGAGGACACAGCCGGCCTGGAGGGAGAGAAACGTGAGCATCTTCATCATCCTCTGCTTCGTCTACATTTCTGCTTCTCAGTCAGTGTTTCAACCCTCTGAACCTCTGACCAGTTTCTGAGCTTTCTTCTGCTCTGTGGAAACGCTGCCATTTATTTTCCAGTGGGTTGGATTTTCCTCGTCTTCCTTTTGTCATTTAGTGTCTCGTTTGTGTTATTTTGCCTCGATTCTCTCAGGTTTTGTCTTGTCTTGTCATCTCGTGTCCCTTTGTGTCCGTCTTTCTTTTGTTTTCGTCATTTTGTGTATTTTTTTGTCATTTTGTGTCTCGTTGTGACAGTTTTCATTAAAACCGACTCAATCCTCTGGTTTTCACACCGCCTGCAGTTCAACCTAAAAGCTCAGAATTTCTGTTTTTGGTGAATCTTTAAATGAAAGAATAGAGGGATCATGGTGACTTATAAAAATGTTCAGGTTAGTTTTGGATTATTTGTTGGTTGTTTGTTGGTTGTTTGTTGAAGGTTCATCTGAAAGTTTTTATTTCTTAATGTTTTTACTGTCTGATTACATTTTTAATCATTTGGACTTTTTTGTTGTATAAAGAGAACGTGACAAAACGCAGGAAATTTTTCATGAGTTTATTTTAAAAAGAAAAAAGTTTCCTGATCATTTTGTTTAAAATCAATGTTTTTATAAAAGATTTTCTACATTTTACTTTTAGTATTTTTGTTGTTGTATTTTTTAAAAACATTTTTGATGTTTTGCAGATAGTTTTGATGATTTTGTGGGGATATTTTTGGATATTTTTGGATATTTTTGGATATTTTTGGATATTTTTGACACTGCGTTCACCGTTTGCTCATGAAGCTGCATTTGTCGTCTGCAGGAGAACGGAGCAGATCACTGCCGAGGGCCTGAAGGTGGTTCTCTGTGTGGGGAACATCGAGCAGCAGAAGGTGAGAACCCAACTCTGCCTTTGAAATCCCCACCAGGATACAGGATGCTGCTTTAGGTTTAGATCACATCATTCATTAAACCTGGATTAAAGCTAAACTCAGCCTGGATCACATCGTCATAGTCTGTGTTTTAATGAAGATTGTCCAGATTGTCTGAATCATTTTATTTGGAAGTCAACTTTACCTTTAAAGGCTCAATATTCAGTTATCTTTTTATTCAGGTCAAGTTTTATTGAAAATGTGGGTATTTAAAGATATACATGAGATTTCTTTTTTCAGATATTTTGTAAATATGTTTTGACATTTAGTTATTTTTAAGGCATTCTGATTGGATGTTGTATAATTTTGTGCACTTTTTATTAACATGTTTCTGAATGTCTTTATATTTTGGGCTCGAGTTTGATCTTCTACATATTTTTCACATCTTATTAAAGCCTTTGGGATGTTTGTAGGATTATTTCTTACACATGTTATTCATATTTTTCTGAAATTCTAATAACATTCCAGAACATTTTACAAATATTTTTCTTTTTCTGCATATTTTTTTGCATTTAAAAAAAACAAAACACTGCAGTAAGATTTTCCAACATTTCTTTAAAAAATGTTTTAGTAATATTTTTCTCATGTGTTAAATATTTTTAAATATTCATTTTACATTTTTCAGATGTTGTATTAATATTTTGGGATAATTAATTAATTTTTTGGGATTTGTAGTAATTCTGCATATTTAATTTACGATTGAAGCTTTTGTGTAATATTTTGTGGCTTTATTGATTATTTTTCACTCAGTTTTTTCACATTTTAATGAACCTTTTTAGACGATTTGATAGTTTTTTCTCACAGTTTCCTGAAGCAGCAGGTAAATCTGAGGCCTCCAGACGTGGCTGACCTCATCAGTCCGTCCTCACTTTGTGTTTCAGACCGACGTCATCGTCAACACCATCTCAGAGAACAAGAACCTGAAGCAGGGAGCCGTTTCCAAAGCCATCCTGGAGGCGGCCGGACAACGGCTGCAGGTGGCCGTTCTCTCCGAAGCCTCCGCCGCGACGCTGCAGCACGGCGACGTGGTCGTCACCGACGGCTTCGGTCTCATGTGCCGGAAAGTCTTTCACACCGTTTGTCCTCCTTGGGACAACAGAGGCGGACTGGCAGAGGAGGTGAGACGCTTCAGAGCAGCTCGGTGTCGATGCTTTCAAACTACTTAGTGTGAAGACGTTCAGAGCAGCTGACAGCAGAGTGAGGAGACGAGTCGGTCCATTAGAAGGTTTGTTCTGAGAATCTGCAGCTGCTGTGAAACACTTAGAAGTCCAGCCTAACTCAGCCGTAATCCTGTGTTGAATCAGGGCTGCCACTTTAACGGCCTCATTTCGATTAATTAATTACAGAAGAAACGACACGTGAAACAAAAAGCGCATGTAATGTCGCCTTTCTGATGTAACACTGATGACACGCTCCGGCCGCCAGGTGGCGCTAATGCATCTAAAGTTGGTTTGTAGCCGTGAAGAAGATGCTCAGGATGAGTAACGTCAGCGCACGAGAAAGTTTAAACGATGACGAGCTGTGGGCTTGTTGTCAAACCAAACCAAGTCTTAAAACGTTGGCTATAATCGCTGTAACTAACTTTGAGTTGCGCTGATCAGTGAACGCAGCAGACGGATGAAAAACGCAGATAAACACAGAAGAATAATCAACATGTTGGTTGTTTGTCGTAAAACCAGAACGTATTTGAACTGAAAAACTTTACTTCCTGTGTCAAATGTTGCTATTTGATAAAAATGCAGTAAATTAATTAATGACTAAACCTCTGATTAGTGGCTGGATTTTTCTGTCGATATATTCGTTTCCATGAGATTGTCAGAAACGTTTTCACTTTACACTGAGCTGATTTTAATTAAGACAGTTCACCGTTTAGAAGCCGTCACCAAACACCACCACCGTGAGCCTCGGACGGCCGCAACAGTCAAACAAACAACCGCAATGTGGCAAAAAACACACAAAACAACCAGAACGTGATGCAAAACGACCATAAAATGAAATAAAGGACATGTGATGCAGAGGTGTGGTTACACAAACGTTTCTGTCCAGAGTTTTAACATCTGAGGAAACGTTGGTTCCACGTTTTATACATGTTTAGTAAAATAAGAAAAGAAAACCAACCGAGTCCTGCTGACAGAAGACGTCTCTGAGTTGTTGTTCTGGTTCCACAGAGCTGCAGAGAAACATGAACCTCAGTGAAGGAACATGAGCTGAACCGAACCAGAACTCTCTGGTCTCCTGTGTACGTTGCTGCTAGTAGTTATTGTGCTTCTGTTGGTGTCTGTGCTTCAGGAGCTGGTGTCCATCGTCAGGTTCTGTCTGGACGAGGCGGAGAAGCTTCGCATGGCGTCGTTGTCCTTCCCGGCCGTCGGAACCGGAAACCTGGGCTTCCCCAGAGACGTGGTGTCCAGAGTCCTGCTGGGCGAGATCCGCTTGTTCAGCCGCACCAGGACGCCCCAACACCTGAAGGAGGTGGCCGTCGTCGTTCACCCCTCCGACAGCCCCACCCTGGAGGTTAGTGTCTGATTGGTTCATACGCCAGGTGTGTCCAGGTGTGTCCAGGTGTGTCCAGGTGTGTCCAGGTGTGTCCAGGTGTCTGAGCCAATCAAATAAGAGCTTTTGCTTTGGCAGTTCACCCAGTGACTCTGTTCCACCTTGTTAGTCTGAGATCTATTGTTGTATTTATGTGTGTTTTGTGTGTGTTTGGTGATTTAGTATTGATCCATTATTATTATTATTATTATTATTATTATTATTATTATTATTATTATTTAAAGGTAATGTTCCTTTAAACACACCAACAGGCAGATTTTGTTCTTTAGAGTTGAAATAGAAATAAAATATTTTAAATAAATACCAACAGCTGCAGTTGAACTCTTTATGATTGTTGTTGTTGTTGTTGTTGTTGTTATTATTATTACTACATCTGCTCCTGTATTAACATAAAGTGGTCGTCAGTGTTTCAGCAGAGAGTTTAAAGCTCCGTCTGGTCCGAAGAAGGAAGCCGCCGAGCCACCTGCTGGTCGAGCCGTCAGCCAATCACAGCCCTCGGCAGGTGAGCCGGTCGTTTACTTCCTGATGCAGGACGACAGTCTGTCCAGCAGGGGGCGCCTCTCTGAGCGTTTAATCAGAACTGATTAATTCATTTATGACTTTATTTGATTCATTCAGACTCAACGTTGACTTTTATTGATTTAAGACAGAAATGAGAATTTAAACTGTGACTTTAATTGATGATTGATTGATTTTAGAGAAACGAGTTCAATCAATGATCTGAGACACAACGTGACGGTAACCTGTGTGTGTGTGTGTGTGTGTGTGTCAGCATCCATCAGCCCCGTGTTGTCGCCGTCCCTCGGTGTGTATCGGATGCAGGTGGGTCAGCTGACCCTTGAGGTGTCGTCTGGTGACATCACCAAGGAGGCCAGTGATGTCATCGTCAACTCGTCCAATCAGGACTTCACGCTGAAAGCAGGTGAGTTTTTCCTTCCTGTTGAGTTCATTTTGTGTATGACTTTTGTTGGTTAATGTCTCATTCTTGTTTTGACAGTTTTGTGTTGTTATTGTTCAACATCTTAATTCTACAGTTTTGCGTCTCGTTTTGACATTTTTGTGTTTTGTTTTTTGTCGTTTTGGGTTCTTCTGGTTTTGTTCCACATTTCTCTTGTTTGTGTTGTTTTGTGACTCTTTGGCGTCATTTTGGAGATTTTTTCTTTCTAAAGTCAACAACCTGCCGACAGATTTAGGGAACAGGAGCCAACGTGAAAGTCGTAAATAAGAAATCCTGATACTTCAGAAGCAGGAGTTCAGGATGAATCATTGAAGTTTCACTCAGGATGTGCGACTGAACAGCTTCTGAACATGCTCTCATTGTTTAGCCGTTACATCCATGACTAGAGGCTGAACACTAGCTGGTTCTGGTGTCGTCCTGGTTCTGTGTGACAGCAGACGTTCACTGTGTGGTTCTGTTCAGGCGTCTCCAAGGCCATCTTAGACGGCGCTGGACAATCAGTGGAGCTGGAGTGTTTGCAGATCGGTGAGTTTCATTCTCCTTCTTTCATGTGAAGCTTTCTAAGAGGACAAACTCAACATTTTATTTTGTGTTTTTCACATCTGCTCGTATAAAACGGCTCCTTCTGTTCAACATCTGTTCATGTAGAATCCAATCAGAGAGGTTTACGCAAAGACACATGAAGCGACAGTTTTTGAGTCTCTGGGGACCAGTTTGAAGCCATTTTGGAGAAC
>NW_007579773.1:46285-48861 GCF_000690725.1 Stegastes partitus
ATTTTCAGGGACCAATAATTGAAACAAACACTTTGGTCTGCGTCCAGAATCACTGAATATTGTCCCAAAGTGAGGAAACATGTCTAAAATTATTCAGAAATCCATCAAAATTAGTCCAGATTCGTCCAAACTGACTCAAAACTTGGGCAAAATGACCCAGAAAGTCTGATCTGCTTTCTAGAAATCTACAAATAAGGATCATATTTATATATATTTATATACATGCAGGAGCTCACTGGCCCTTTGTGTCATCCTTGCCTGAAAATTTTGCACATTTTCCCATTTTCAAGGATTTCAAGGTCCACTAATTAAAACTGTGTCCTGTGCTGGATCCAGTCAGTCGTTTGGTTCCGTCCGTGTCTTTACCACAGCTGCTGATGTGTTTTTATAGAGAGGAGACAGAAAAAATGGTAAAAATTCAGTCAAAACATTTTACAGAATCCAAACAATGAGTAAACAAACAGAGAAGCGTGAGCCGGACCAGAACCGACTCCACGTGGCTTTAATCGTGTAGAAATGAGCTCGATTGTGTCATTGTGCCTCCTGTCTTCATCACCGTCATCATCATCACCCGGCCAGGTCAGGGAGGCGTCTCCCCGTCGGCGGTGGCCAACGCCATGGTGGACGCCGTGGTGGACTTTGTGAGGAAGAAGCAGCCGAGGTTCGTGCGCAGCGTGAAGATCCTGATCTTCCAGACGGCCATGACGGCGGAGTTCCACCGCAGCATGAAGAGGAGGCAGGGCGAGGAGGTGGAGGAGAAGAGCGTCTTCACCAGGATCAAAGGTATCCGTCGGCGGTCACATGGCCTGAAGCTCCTCCCACTCTGGGTTCAGTCCAGAGGGCAGCTCTGCACGGTGACATTCATTCATCCACAGTTCACCCTGCATGAGACTAGTTTTAACTCCGGTGTCAGACTCCGACTGTTTCCTTCTGACTCCTCGTTATACATCCTCCATGCTGTCAGTCAGCTCAGCATCCTCCTCCAGAGGCTTAGTTTCAGTTTGGACTCAGAGCCAGTAGGATGAATCTGAACCTGGGATTCTGTCTCCNACAGGTGGTGAGATGTGACCAGAGACTGGGTTCTAGTAGAACCATGGATCCATCCAGCCTCCATGAAAATGATGCACCTTCTTTGATTTTCAAGGACCAATAATTAAAATAAACACTTTGATCTGTGTCCAGAATAACTGAATATTGTCCCAAAGTGACTCAGAAATGGTCAAATGAATGAAAACATTCCTGTATAAGTTTCTTTTTGTTTTAGTGACCAGTGATGTCGTAGTAAACTGTTCTATATGTTTAGTTTTGTATGATTGACACCTTTCTTTTGTTGTTGAGCTCAAACATGGAGTTTTTTATGGGGCTTTATTTTTATTTCATATTTGAGCCAAGATCAGAGATGAATTGATCCACTGTCCAATAATTACAGATTAAGAGTGAAGGACATGATGAGAAATAACTGAAGATTTCAGGTTTTTATGTTTAACAGCTTCTCAGATCTTGTTGTTTAAAAGCCTCAAAGTTAAGTGTGAAAAAAAAACCTGCTGAAAGATGGTCGACGGGCAGATTTAGAAATAAATGATCTTGAAGGTATTTCATATATGAAGATACAGTTTTACAGAAACCATTTTAAATACCAAGAAAAACCCAAAGAGTTTCCAGCAGATCGGAGCTGGTCGAGCAGAGGAGACTAAACTACTCTTTCACAGGTAGCTTCAGGAGTCTTCATGTTTTCTGGTGTAGAAGTTGAAGCCAGAGAAGCTGTTGTACAACCACAGTGTGTCTCCTCTCCCCAGTCAGCGCTCCGGGCTTCCAGCCTCAGCCGATGATCGTGACGTCGGCCGGCCGGCTGCCCTGCCGGAGCATCGTCCACATCGTGGGCCAGAGCGACCCGGTCAAGATCAGAGAGGTGGTGTACGCGGTGCTGAAGCTCTGCGAGATGAACAAGTTCAGCTCCGTCTGCTTCCCGGCACTCGGAACAGGTCTGACAACGACACGACCGCCGGCTCAGAGAAATGTGTGACGCTCGTCTCACCTCCGTCTCCGTCCTCTCTTCTGTCTGCTTTCTGTCATTTCTGTCACTTCACTGATTCGCTGTGCAGCAGTTTGGCTTCACTCATCATCAGTCATTAGTTCTTTTGCCATGCGGTGCTCCAAGGACACAGAATTTGAGTTTCTCTGTAGAAATTTCCAACTATAGCACCTTGAACTGGCTGTTGCTCGATGCTAATGAACCTGAAATGAAATGAATGAGGCCGTCTGGGTGGAGCTAACAGGACAGGAACAAACGCTCAGTAGCTGGTCGGCTTGCTTTCAGGGCGTTGATCAAACTTTCTGATCTTTTTGGAGGCTTCAGGGATTCAGGCAGTCAAAGAGAACATTTCAGCTCCTTCAGCTTGTGACTGCAGCCGACTTCAACTCCAGCTTCAGATTTCTACAGTTTAATTCTGACTCGTCACGATTCTAGTTTAAGACATCTCAGTTCAACAGATCGACTTTTAGAGTCCTGAATGAAGCTTGAACTGGATGTCAGAATGATGACTTAGAATCTGATCAAAGAGACATGAAGCCGCAGT
>NW_007579773.1:50559-57212 GCF_000690725.1 Stegastes partitus
TCTTTCTTGTGGGCTCTAGTCTGAGGCTGATGCTGGTCTAAATGGTTTAAATGTTAGAATGAATAAACTCCTCAGAGCATACGTTTGGTTTTCACTGCTACACAACTCTGCTACACAACACTGCTACACAACTCACTGCTCTCATGTTGTTACAGACGGTTTCACTTCCCTGTTCAGTGGACTTATGGAGGACCAGCCTGGCGCCGAGAACCTGGTCCTGGAGAGGGAAGAGTTTGAGCCCGCCGTGTTCCAGCTGTGTGCCGACGACCACAAGGTCAGCGCACCAAACACACAAAGACACACAAAAACACACAACGCAGCCTCCAACTGCCACACAGAAACACCACGAACAGGCCTCACGTTCTCCCACATCTACAGGATAAAACCTGAATGTTCTCTGAGATTTAAACTTCAATATTTTCTGGGATTAAAGATGAAATTTTTTATCTTAAATTCCAAATATTTTCTGGCATTAAAACAGAAATCTTACAAGATAAAACTCAAATATTTTCTGAGATTAAAGCTGAAATTTCACAAGATTAAATTTGAATATTAGCTGAGATTCAAACAGTAATTTTAGAGGATAAAACCTGAATATTTGACATTAAAGCTGAAATCTAATCTAATAAACTCACATTTTTACGTCATCGTGGTTTTCTTTAACTCCCAACGATGTCTGATGATCATCTGCTGATTCTGGGCTGAAGACAGAAAACCTGGATTCTCCTGGATGTTAGACAATACAGTTATGTGTAGAATAAATGATTAGACGCTTGTCTTTATCGTTGCTGCTGTTTTTAAACATCTGAACACGATGAACCCTGTAGAACCGATCACGGTCCAGTAGAACGAGAAGTTCAGTGTTTAGTAGAGTTCAGCTGTAGCTACCTGGAAACCACATGTTCTTCTTTTAAAAACATTTCTGTGAATTGCAGAACTTCACCATAAATAACAATTAATAGAAAACAGGAACATTCGGGGAACGTTCCCTGAAGGTTCCTGTTTTCTTGACCTTAATGATGCTGAATTCTGTGAATCAACCGACTCCATCGATCAGTGTTTTGTATATGTTCACACGATATCGCCAGAAGTATTGGCTCACCTGCCTTGAGTCGCACATCAACCTAAGTGACTCCCGTTCCTAATCCAGACGGTCTAATGTGACGGCGCTCCACCCTTTGCAGCTACAACAGCTTCAACTCTTCCTGGAAAGCTGTCCACAAGGTTTAGGAGTGTGTTCATGGGAATTTTTGACCATCCTTCCAGAAGAGCATTTGTGAGGTCCCACGCTGACGTTGGACCAGAATCCTGGCTCTCAGTCTCTAATGACTAGTTGGGACTTCCAGGTACTGATATCCTGAAGGAGCCACTAAGGAGCCTCAAGCAAGTCCAGTTGCTACGATTAATCTACAAGAACAACCATGACCTGGATGACTGAGGATCTTCACAGACATCTGTGCTGAAGACTTGAAGCTGTTGTAGCTGCAAAGGGTGGAGCGCCGTCACATTAGACCCTCTGGATGAGGAACGGGACGTCACTTAGGTTCATGTGCGACTCAAGGCAGGTGAGCCAATACTTCTGGCGATATCGTGTGAATAAGTCTGTGTAAAGATGTGAGACTTCACAGTCTGAAGGTGAAACTCTGCTTCATCAGGTAAAGTGTGTGTAGATACAGAACCAGCTGTTCTGACTTTGTCTAGATGAGTCTGGTTTTGTATGTACTGACCCTGTTGTGTCTGAACATCGACCCGCTGCTTTGAGCTCAGAAATCTGTCTCCTGAAACCAACCATCAGATGTGTCGGGTTTACTGAAGCGACTGTTTTCTGTGCAGGCCATGAGTCTGGCGAAGAAACGGATCACGGATCTGACTGTGTCCGAGCAGGCGGAGAGAACCATCTCCGACCCGTTCATCGGCCTGCTGTCTCCGGCCGACGTGGAGAAGCTGAAGGCCCTGCAGAAGCAGCTGACGGTCAGCATCCGGCTGGACAGACGGCCAGAGGACCAGGAGCCCCACATCCACCTGGAGGGGCTGACCAGGGACGTGCACACCGCCGAGTCCGCCGTCAGGTGGGCACGCAGCCGTCGGACCAGCACCACGCGGTAAGAATGAAACTGAAGGTGTTTGTGTTGTGGCTCCTCAGAGACATCATCCGGAGGGTGGAGAGGGAGGAGAACCTGAAGAGCAAAGCCCTGCTGGTGAGCGGCCTGGTGGAGTGGCAGTTCCAGCACCGCAGTGGACCCATGGTGCCGTTCGACATGAACACCAACCTGAAGCTGGAGGAGGCTCTGGAGAGGAAGCAGACGGTGAAGGTCCAGATCAACAACCAGACGTTCACGGCCAACCCGGCGAAGAGACAAGCGTCCAGCGGCAGCAAAGTGGTGGAGCTGCTGAGGAGAGAGGTGAAAGGTGGGTCGGTCCCGGCCCGGTAGTCTGAATAACGGTGCCAACGCCACACAGTTGATCACAACAAGGAGAACAGTCAGAGTTTCACTGATGTTCTCTGACTGTCACTGAGCCGCTGAGACCAAAACTACTGTTTACAAGAAATAAACCTCATGATGAAAGCAGGAACTCCACAAAATAGAAAACTCAAACATTCTGTGAGATCAGAGCGAAACATTTTAGAAGATGAAACTGTCGTCTTCTCTCAGACTGAAGAGCTAACCTGGAAGATCCAGCTCAGGTCGGCTCAGAGAGTACAGCCCATCTGACAAGAACAAAGCTGAATGTTTCCTAAATGAAAAAGGACAGTTTACAGCTTCAGCCTAATTATTCACTCAGATTAAAACAGAAATACGAGATAAAACCTGAACATGACTGACTGAGTTCTGGGTTCCTTTGATTAGAACACTGAATGTTTTGGGTTCTTGGTCAAACAGAACATCACAAGAATGTTGTGAGAATCAGTTCCATCTGATTATTGGATTATTGAGACAATAATCTGCAGATTCATTGATGATTTAGATCATTAGTGGCGGCTGTGACGACCTGCCACCAGATAACTCCGTAAAGTTGTGAAGAACCAGAGAACCTTCTGAAGAACCACCTTATAAGTCAGGCGCTGCTCGGTTCACGTCTCACCGTCTGAAGACGCTCTCAGCTCGTTCTTATTTGTGTTGCAGATGAAGCCGCTCTGCCGTCGCACTGGGACGACATGAAAGGAGACATCGTGAAGCTGGTGACGGTGGCTCCAGGATCGAAGGAATACGGCGACGTGCAGAAAGAGCTGACAAAGACGGGCCTCGCTCCCAACATCATCAGCGTACGTTCACGCTCTGCTAGATGAACTCTGGGAGCTGCTGTCTCTGCTCCACATGTGAATGAACACATGTTACAGTGTGAGAGCTCAGAGCCCAGGAGGGAGCTCCTCATCCAGTCCTAACGTAGGAGACGAGACGAGATGTGACGAGACACTTTTGATGAGACATGACAAGACACTTGTGACGAGGTGAAGTGTAGCGTGACGAGACGTGACGTGATGAGACACTTGTGAAAAGACGCGACCAGACCAGAAGTGACGTGATGGGATGTGACGACACACAACGATGACTCGTGACCTGACGTGTTCTGTGTGTGCAGGTCGAGCGGGTCCAGAACACGACGCTGTTCCAGAGCTACCAGCTGATGAAGAAGCAGCTGGAGGTGAAGAACAAACACAAGAAGAACGAGCGGCTGCTGTTCCACGGCACCGGGTCCACCTCCATCGACCTCATCAACAAGCAGGGCTTCAACCGCAGCTACGCAGGAGCTCACGGTAACACAACAACAACAACAACAACAACACAACAACAACAACAACAACAACAAGACAGCAGCACAAACGAACGTTAAATCATCTGAGCAGCAGCCAGCATCACAAAGAACTGCACAAAACAAGCACAATGTGTCTCTGTGATATTGTTCAGACGTCGTCCTCCTCAGAACATCTGGTTCTTTATCCGCAGGAACTTCACTTAATGAAGCCGTTTCCTGGAACGTGTCGTGACCTTTGTGATCCCAAATTCTGCGGCTCAACCGACTGCGTTTCACGTTTACAAAAGCGTTCAATGCTAAAACTAAGAGGGTTCAAGACTTTGGCTGCAGTTTAAAGTCGGTTCTGATGAAGTGTGACAGAATCAAACAAAGGCCACAAACACAGAAAGCTGCTGAACCTGATCCTCACGTTCTAAACACGCTGAAGCCTGACAGACAGAACTGAGGGAGAAGTGACTCTAAGGAGTTCTGCCTCAAAACTTCTACAGGAACTCATCTGTGTCATCGTTCATTCACTGTTCTGGATCTGCAGAACCTTCATCCACTGACCAGAGTTCTACCTTCAGACTGTGAATGTTCCAGAGGTCCAGGTCCTTGAAGTCCACAGAGGAGGGTCCAGATTGATCACTTTAATGGACTTTTTCCATCATTTCTGAGCCTCAGAACTTCATCAGTACAGCAGATAGACACATGACATTTAGGAGGAAGAACACATCTGGGTTCTGCTAGAACCTGACACCAGATCAGTTCTACATCCATCCAGGTGTCTCAGTCTGAACACTGGACCTGGTTCTGTTCATGTCCTCTGTAACCAGCTGGTAGCATCAGTATTATGGGATGGATCATAGTATGAACAGTTTAATGTCCACGACACAGAGTCATAGAAACAATCACTGGTACCCTGGATGTGGTTCTGGTTCTGATCAGTCACCAGAGGAAACTTTACAAAGTGCATTCTGGGTAAACTGTCCAGGCTCATGGCAGCATGTGTGATGGTGGTTGGTCAGAACCAGTTCGAGACAATGGAAGGACCGTTTTACCTCCAGAACCTACCAGAACCAGGCAGGACTCACTCTGAGGAAAAATCAGATTCTAGTATCGACATATTTCACAAAATGTGAATGAAGCAGAAAAGATTTTTTCTTCTTGAAGTTCTGCTTTTTAAGGCACAGAACACGTGATTTCCAGGCGACTGCAGTTCAGCTCTGAAACCCTGAACCTCACGTTCTGCTGGACAGAACCAGAATCGGCTCTACTCACGTTTAATCTCAGCTTTTAGCTCAGAGAATATTTGAGTTTTATCTTTTAAACTGTGGACTTCAAGGACCTGGATCTCTGGAATATTCACGGGCTGAAGGCAGAACTCTGACCATTAGATACTTCAGACACAGAACCAGATGTTCTGAGGAGGTTCTGGGGGAGTTTTTCAGGTTTTTTATACAGTATTTAGTGTTTTACTCTAAACACGCTGTCACTCTTGTTCTCGTTGGTTTTACATGTTGTCATATTTGTGTTTGCCGTCGGGCTTCCATCAGAACCCTTCCCGGTGCCGCTCCGGTCCTCTGACACACCTTGTCTTTCAGGTGCCATGTACGGGAACGGCTCGTACTTCGCGGTGAATCCCACCTATTCAGCACAAGGCTACGCCAAACCCGACGTCAGAGGCTACAAGCGCATGTACCAGGCCCGGGTTCTGGTCGGAGACTTCACGCAGGGCCGAGCGGGCCTCCTCAGCCCTCCAGCCAAAAGTTCTGGCAACGCTACGGACCTGTACGACAGCGTCTCCGACAACACCGCCAAACCGACCATGTTCGTCATCTTCAATGACATCCAGGCGTACCCGGAGTACCTGGTCACCTTCACCTGAGTCCATTCATGTTCTGTTCTGTTTCTACTGAACTGTCACACCATATTAAAGTGGAATAATTCACAACATAAACTACTGCTCCTCACTTCCTGTCAAATAAATAATCAAACCAGTTTTTGTTCTTCCTCTCTGGTCGTTCTGAGTCCTGCTGACAGCAGACGTCTGGGTTCTGTCTCCTGCTTCATGTTCTGGTTCCTCAGAGCTGCAGGACTTGATGCTGAAACATGAACCTCAGTGAAGGAACACGAGACGGGAGTAAAGAAAAACGTCCCACAAACAGTTTGGAGTTTAGAGAGTTAAAAAAATGAGCCGTGGTTTTTGAATCCAACACAAAATTAAACAGTCGTTTGTTTTTTGGGTCTTGACGAACAAGAAATGAAGTAAAGTGGCTGCAGACAGAAGGAAGCTGCTGACGGACTGAATCTCAGACCGTCGTGCTTTTCTCTAAACGTTCTGCACATTCAGGCTTGTGTGACATAAACTCTGACTACAAACATGGAGCCGCCGGTCGTCCGTGTTCATCCATCAGTTGCTGAAACATTCATTCGTTCTCAGTATTTAACCCTTCACACGCCGGTTTGTTCACATCGTATCACTGCTGTGCTTCAACAGAAACAACAAAGAGACAAAAACCTCAAAAATTATGTCAAGAAGACGTTAGAAGTTCATGATATTTTCTACCAAAGTATTTTAGTTTTTTCCAGGATTGAAACACTTTAAATGTCACTTTGTTCACATGGACGACTGATGTCCGTTATGAAGAAAAGGAATCGTTCTTATGCTAAATATGCGGTTTAGTCGGGTGGATTTTCCTCTCAGCCTCTCTGGTTGTTTTGTTGTTTGTGTCACACTTCAGTTGCTCCCCAACGTGCACCGAGGTCACCTCAGAAAGAGAGGTTCTGTTTATCTGGAGCAGAACCTCACAGCTGTGTGTTTGGAGACAGATGGACGTCGACACAAAAACATGAAAACTCTGCTTTGACAGGACAGAGAGAAGCTGCTGCATCGCCGCCATCTTGGATGGCACATA
>NW_007579773.1:59165-63948 GCF_000690725.1 Stegastes partitus
TGAATTGAATTGAATATCATATTTTAGAAATGTTCTTGACTGGTTTAAATATTCGGGTTAAGACAGATTATATCAACAGTAAAGATCATACAATGTTGTTTATTTACTGGACTGATTTAAATGTTATTAAGGCCCCGCAACAGCATTAATTATAGACATTTACCCGACCAGTTTAAATATGTTAAGACTCTACAATATTCTGTAAAATACAGATTTATTTCATAATCTGGTTATTACCCTACAATGGTACATATTGTGCACACTTACTGGACTCATTAGGGTTCAGGCCTTAAAATATTACATTTCATAAATTCACTTTGCTTAATTAAACGTTAAGATTAAGACCCTGCCATCATATAATTATATATACAATATTATTTATTAAACAGCCTCACCTGAATAAATTAAATGTATTAGAATTAAATATGAAGCTTAACATCCTCTTTGTTCTTATCAAATAAAATAACAGCTGATAACCAGCTAAAGACTTTATAAAATGATAATTATGCGTTTATTAACACGGTGATAGTAAAAGAGTTCCTACAACGTTTAATATCTAAAAACTAACATCCCCATCAGAAGAATCAAGGCCCGGCAGCATCGACACCAACACGACAGACGGATTCAAGGTTCTGGTGCTTTATTGTCTCCGATTCAACAGCATGAGAAGCAAACAGAGAGGAAATAAAAAACAACAAAAAAACGGTTTCTGATACAGAAAATACAGTGTTCATGGAATTCACACGGATTTTCAGTTACACTGAGAAAAACCAAACAAAACAACAAGCCGGAGGCGTTTCGCCGTCCAGCGTGGTTCTGAAGACATCAGCAGTAATGAGCTCTTCTTGCTTGTCTTTGGAAAACAAACGTCCAAAACGACACAAACAACAACACTGTCCGTGTTTCTCCTGATCGCATGACGGCTGTTGTTTCCAGCTCAGAGTGCACGAATACTGTCGGGAAATGTTGAAATAACGAGGCATGAAATAAACATTTATGCTGCACGGCTAAAGCAAAACCTTTTGTGACTTACCAGAGAAATGCTGCCTAAAGTGAAGCCCACCTGTGATGCAACTCGTCTTTAGTCATGATGTGCTTCTTTTACTTTCAGGCCAGAAAACAAACAAACCAGAAAATAAATTAAGAATAAGAGCTCAGTTTGTTATAAAGGAAAAAAAAGGAAGGAGGGTAGCAAATAAAGAAAATAAATCTCTCTAATAACTGTGGAATGACTTTAAAACTGGAATGACACGACCTCAGTTTAATCATCTTTGATATTTTTGCACTAATTATTATTTAAGCCTGAAAATGAAGCCACTAGATTAACTGTGGGGTTCCTCAGGGCTCGACATCAGGCCCACTGCTGTCTATGTTCATTAGACAAAACCAATACTTCCCCCTGTAGTACTTAAAACAAAAAGTCCACCAGAGCTGGTTTGAGTTTTAACAAATGATTCACCTGAAGCACGACTGAATTCATCCAGTAATTGATGCATTTATTAATGTGCTAATGTTGAAAAAGTCCCTGAAACGAGGCGATAAATCTTCACCTCTTGGTCTGGAATTTAAAAAAAAATCTTAAAGTTCTGTATTGTTGTCCTTCACTCCTGTTTAATTCGGAGTAACTGTCTTTGTTATTAATGAACGTAAATAGACTTCTTTTATTATTCCATGTCCAGTAAGTTCTGACTCTTCGATTCTGCTCCTATGAGACAATAACTGGACGTAATTAGTCATCAGACATTAAAATTCATTCTTTGTTTTCACCCAGAAACAAGTCAAACTGTTGCAGGAGGATCTGAGCCTTCGTGTGTTTATCAAACGTTCAGTCGACGAACTGGTCAGAAAACTAATCGAACAGAAATGTGAGAATCGATTAACTGTCCAACACAAAAGCAAAAGTGCCGAGAGTTTCTCTAGTGGCTCAAATCTTTTCATTTCAAACTTGAAATTAGCCGATTAACAGAAGAGCAGCTCCTTCAGGAAACCTTTTAAAGCAAAATGACCAAACATCTGTTGGTTCCTGAAGTTCTCCTGAGTGCAGCTCGGCACCGTTTCCTGATCAGAAAACCTAGAAATCAATGAGCACGATAATCGATAAGAGCAGCTCCGGCCAAAGTGAACCAACGATGAAAACTACCTGCGATGAAACGGCTTCCACCTGACGGACGCTGAGGCTCTTCAACGTAATAGTCAGTACACAGATATCAAAATATGAACACACACACACACACACACACACACAGACACACACGCACACACACAGACACAGACACACACACACACACACACAGACACACACAGACACACACAGACACACTATACTGAATATAATGCTTAGAAAAGTGTGGAGGAGTAAAGGAAACGTCAGCGGGTGAACATCTGTCTGCACATTTCTAGATAAATGCTTCCACGTGTTCGACTGGTCGATCGGAGCTCCTGAACGCTTCTCGCCGTCCGTCGTTACGCGACTTTGTTCCTCTTTCGCTACTTTGGTTTAAACTTCAAGCGGGCGTTTCCTCCCTCACGGAAAAAATGATGGTGGTAAATAATAGTAAGAGCTGGGAAAGGTTTCATGAGACGCATGGGCGCCAAGGTGAGGAGGCTGCCGGGCGGTTTCCATGACGACACACAGTTCTGCCTCCTGTACCTGGTCACGAAAAGAAGAAGAAGAAGAAATAATCCGACTCTGAGAGCAGCCGAGCGTCCAAACGGCTGTTGGGCGTCCAGAAGTCCGAGCAGCTCCACAAACATCCCGATTGTTCAGTTTCGTCTCTGAGGATCCTGAACTGCGTCCGTTTGACGACGTGAAGCAACAAAACGAGTCGTCCGTCCGCCGAAGCAACACGCTCAAAAACACAGCAACGGAACAGACCTGAAGAGCAGCGAGCGGGGAGGCGATGGAGTCGAGTCTTTGGACGAGTCGGGACCAAGAAGCTTCTGGCGGGCCCTCGTTTGAACCTCGTTCACCATCTCACAGTGTTTCCATAAATCCGTCTGCTGCCGGCGGAAACGTGGCCGCCAGAAACCGAACCGCCGTCGTTTATGTCTGAATTTGTTCAACGTGAATAAATACATAAAAAAAAAATAAACAAAAGTCATGATTTGAATGTTTTCTAGCTGGAGCTTCACTGAGATGTTAGACTGGAACATCTGCCTTTAAACCAGTTTGAATCACGTCAGCTCAGCTTGAACTTGCTTCACTGTGCATCTATTATGTCTGAAGTGAATTTGAAGTTTGAAAACTGAAAATGAAAGTACACTGTATTAGCTTAAGTCTCTATTTTTAACCTCAGTAACTGTATTAGAACATCTGCATTAGAACCCGACCATCTGGATTTGTATTTTTCAACCTGAAAAAGATTTGAATCGCATCATTTGAAACTGAATTTGATCCTCGCTGTAAATTCAACTCAGATTCTTTCTGCGCTGTTCGAGCTCAGTGTTCCAATCTGAGCCATTTAAATTCATGTTTGTTCGGTTTGTAGCACCGCATGCTTCTGCCCGTCCAGATGAGTTGAATTTAAACCACAAGAAAAGAAGTGTGAGAACGTAACGGACGAACAGAGAGCTGAGGATCAAATCAAACACGTTCACTTTCCAAATGCCGATCACGTCTAAACACAAACGACTTCAGTTCAGTTTCCAGCGGCACTCGTTCCCGCCCGCACGCTTCCTCCAGACGGTCCGCCGGCGTCCATATTTGTAGTTTCAGCCGAGCTGCCGGATCGACGGTTCGGGTTGAAGGAAGAGTCCCGTCACGCCGGCTCACTTCCACTCGGAGCAGAGACCCGACGGCGGTTCAGGTTCGACAGTTCAGTACCTGGGTTCTGCACAGACTGGGGTCGGAATCACACGGAACACCTCAGCCCAGTCCTCAGATCAAGTCCAAATACTTAATTATCAATCTATAACGGAATAATTTATGCTGTTTAGTGACAGAAACATGATCTGGGCGTCTGGAGGTGTGACGTTCTCCACCTCTTCATGCCAACATCGCGTCTCTTTGTGTCTAAACATGTGACGTGGAACGCCAGAAGAAGGACTTTCAAGTGCAAGAGGTGAGTTTTGTGACTTTAAAATGAATCCGACTGGACGCGGCGCCCCGAGTCTCATCATTTTCATCCATATACTGACAAACAGCGAACAAGTTCCCATGTGGCGCCGACCCGAGTGTGAAAACCTCGTCTCTGATCTTCAGTCCGACGACACTTTTGGCTGTAAAGTCTGCTTGTTTGTCCTCGCCGTCCTCAGCGGGACTTAAAGCTCCACTTTCACAGTTAAATATTCCATGTCTCAGCCCTGAAGCTCCGTCCGGACGTCGACTGCTCCAGAGTTCAACCGACTGCAGCTGCGACGTCTTGACTTTGGGAAACGTGGCGGGGGTCGGGCGGCGGGAGGCGGCGGGGGTCGGGCGGGCGGACGGTCCGGACCCACGGGGCGGGTCACCGTCTCTGCTGGCTGTAGACGGGGAAGGCCAGCTTGACGTTGAGCGAGTCGTTGTGCTGCACCAGCGAGGTGTGCTGGTAGTGCAGCACCAGCTCCTTCAGCGAGCCGTACAGGTTGTAGGGCTCAGCGAAGCCGTAGCCGGTGCTGGTCTTGTTGATGACGCAGTGCTTCACCTCGCCGTCCACCCTGAGGACACACACACACACACACACACACAGCGGGTCACACACTGGAGCCAAAGTTGACTTAAAACACGTTTCTTTAAACACAATTATTCAGGATCAATTCAAATTCTAATAAAAAACTAATTTATAATTAATGTGTCAGTGGTCGT
>NW_007579773.1:64974-75336 GCF_000690725.1 Stegastes partitus
GTGTTGCGTCCCTTTGTGGTCGTTGTGCGTCTTTCTGTGCTACTTTTTCAGGCTCAGTGTCTGGACTTACACCACGGAGCAGGCGTAGCAGCCCGGCTTGCTGCTGTCTCGGACCAGGAAGGTTCCGTCCTTCTTGCCTCTCAGCAGAGACTCGGCCTGGCTGCGGTTGATGTTCCCCAGACGCCACAAGCGCTCGTCGTGGTGAGGAAGGTCCTCCTCATCCTCCACCGTGCTGTACTCGCTGAGGGGGAGAAGAAGCTCCGTCAGAGGTTCAGCCGCTTCATACCAACCACAGAGACGTGTTGTGCTAAAAACATGAGCTGGAAACCCTAAAGACGGACCTCGGCCTACAATCCATTTTATTCTGTAACTAAGGACAGTGACCTTTACTTATAACATAATTAACCCGGTTTATAACGCTCTGGAAAGATCCGTCCTGTCTACATGTGGGATTATTTATAACTGTAATTAATCAAGTTATCGCTGGTTAATGTACGACTCTCATCATCATCATCATCATCCTCCTCCTGCAGGTATTTAACAATCTCAGAGGAAACAGTCCTCGACAGCTGGAAGCGTCAAACTGCACCTGAACCCCTGTTTGTTAAAACCTGGATTACATTCACTGTCGGTGTGTCTCATTACCGTAATGTCCGGACTATAAGACGCTACTTCTTTCTCACACTTTGAACACAGCGGCTTAAACAGCGATGCGGCTAATTTATGGATTTTAACGAATTCACCTCGAGACCAAAGTGAGAGACTGAGGAAGAGTATGACCAAGTGATTCTGAGGCTGTTCAGCTCCTGAAGACACTGAAGAAGACGACTTTAGTGGTTTTAGTGCAGGAGGAAGATGAAGATAGCCATCAGTGACTTTTCCTGGTAGCTGCTGGAGTTTTAATTCCGTAACCAGTCGTGTTACAGGAAGTGTTCAGAAAAAAGTATTTGTGTACGTCACCGGTACGTATTTAACTAAAAGTTAAAACATCTTCCTGTGTAAATATCTCATGTTCCAACGTGGACACCTGCAGCTTAGAGACAAGTGCAGCCTGTAGATGTACACACCTGGTTTCTTTTTAAAGTCAGTGGGCGTGGCTTATATTCAGGTGCTCAATAGTCTGGAATTTTCAGTACTCTGACCTGTTCCAGCCTCTGTCTTCATGGCAGTTTAATCTGATGTTTACGGACATGTCAGTGTGCAACCAGGCGTTTTGAAGTCTGAGCGGACACTTACTCCTCGGTGGTTTCGTTCTTCAGATCCAGCCACTCGTTCAGCTTCCTCTGTCGGACTCCCTTCTGCGTCAGCCACCTGAAAAACACAAACACCGTTAGACCACGGCGCTGCGAGGCGGCGCTGCGTGGCGGCGCTGCGTGGCGGCGCTGCGTGGCGGCGCTGTGAGGCGGCGCTGCATGGCGGCGCTTCGTGTCCGGCCGTCTCTTACATGAGGTACTGGTCCCTGGTCTTGCGCAGCTGGATCAGGTCCGGCTTGATGCTGTTCATCTTCTTGTCTATCTCCCTGTAGTCGGCCGCCTGCTTCTTCAGGTCCACCTCCAGGTGGCGCTTGCTGTCCACGATCTCGCTGATCCGAGACTTGAGCTTGTCGTAGTTCTCCATGATCCTTCAGAGAGACAGGAAAAGAGCCGATGAGGATTTATAATGAACAATCTCCTGTGTGGTTCTGAGCTTCTCTAGTTATTTCATTTTGTCTTCTGGTAGCAAAGTGCTCGAGTTCCACATTTTTAGCCTGTTTTTTAATTTTAATGTACTGGTTTTTGTATTTTCTGGCATCAAGTTGCTCGATTTTCACCGTTTTTAGAATTTTTTTGGTATCTTTAAAAAAAATCTGTTTTGTATTTTTAGTGTATTGTTTAATGTATTTCAAGGATTTACGGACTCTATTTGTCACGCTGGCTCACATTCACATGTTCGTGGTACGAAACTATACTCAGGTCCCGTTTAAAAAAACAAAAAAAGATAAGTACAAAAAACGAGCAGAATACAAGTAAAAACACAGCAATATAAGTGTAGTAAGACAAATACATAGAAATGTTAGAGGAGAAAGACACAATTAGTTGTGTTTAGCGCTGAATATTTGTGTAGCAGTGAGCTAGATTGTGTAATATTGCAGTTCGTTGATTAAATATATGTGCACTATATATATTTCTTCTGGTATCAAGGTGCTCAATTTTCACCGTTTAACAGCTTTTTTATTTAAATTTTATTTTTAATGTATTGTTTTTAAAGTATTTTTTACAGCTACAAGCCCGCATGGCAGATAAATGACTGCTGCTGAAAACGAGCAACACTTGAAGAAAGAAATATCTTAAAACGTCTTATTCAGGTTGATCAGATCCAACACATTCCTCCATCCGGACAGAACCGGCAGCATGACTGGACGATAAACTCTCTGACACACCAGCAGGTGGTTTCCTCCTGCAGGCTCTGCTGCCATGGCAACCAGGCATCCTTCATACATACATATATATCTGTCTCTCTGTGTGTGTGTGTGTGTGTGTGTGTTTTTAAAGGTGTCTGTCATCGCCATGGTAACAGCCCACCTCTGGATCTCCTTGTCGTTGCCCTCGCGGCGGAACTTCTCGATGTACTCTTTGCTGAAGCGCTCCTGCGTCTGACACTGCTCCTCGAAGATCTTGATGGTCTCGTTGAACGCCTCGATGGCCGTCCTCTTCATCTGGATCTCCTGGAGGGACAAAGAGACGAGGAGGATGAAGAGGAGGATGATGGTGACAGGGAAGTTTAACTGGCTGATGTGGGTTTTATCGATGCTGATTGCTGGTGATCAACACCAGTGTTTGATACTTGGAGCAGCAGCAACCGGTCATTCATAACCAGGAGTACTGTAATGTAAACATCGAAGCATCGCGTGACGCTACGCTGCTCTCCTGTGAGACCAGCAGATCAGATCAATAACAGCCTGCCTCCTGCCGAGTAATCTGTGGCGGCCTCCTAACTTAGCCACTAGCCGTTAGCGTAGCATTAGCCACTGTTTGAGCTTCTTGTTCAGTTTGTGAAGGTCGTGTCTCTGCTCGGCGATGGGGGTCGGCCGATCACCGAGGCACATATTTGGCATTTTCTAATTATTTTTAATCGATAGATCATGTCTGACTAAATCAGCTGCTTCGGCTCTGATGCAGCCACGTGTCTCTCTGCAGTCGCTCTGTGGTCCCTGCAATGCCCCGCCCCCTGCTTTCTGATTGGTCACAGGTGATGAGCAACATCCAATCACTGAAGGTTGTTGTTGACGCAGAGGGACAGACGAGCTGAGGAAGGTGAGGCGGCACAAGTTTTAACAAACAGTTAAAATGAAAAAACGTTTTCTTGTTTTTCTGTTTATGGTATATGACAAAAAAATACATTAAAAATGGGCCACTTTTCTTGTTTTTTGTTTGTCTTCCACAAACATTCCCAGTTACACCTGCAAACACCTCAGTGAGTCCGTAGCTGGTGTCTGCTGACGGCGCTAAGCTAATGCTACCACCAAAATGTCAGCTGTGCCTCTTAGCTTGTGGCTAACGCTGCAGCAGAGCCGTTTAATTTAACTGGTGAGTAAAAACAACAACAATCACTGCTGTGTCTCCTGAGTGTACCTGTGACGTCCTGGTGTACTCCTCGTACAGCCGGTCGTACTCTCGGTTCTTCTCCTGATACTGCAGGTGATACTCGTGCAGCTTCTTGCCCACAGCCTCGATGCTGTCCTCCTTCACCACCTGATCCTGAACAACAACAACAACAACAACACGACCAGTCAGACGAGTCGACGACCTCGAGCCGGTGAGTTCTGCTCGGGGAGGCCGGACAGACCTGCTGGTGTTTGGACACCGGGTACAGCAGCTTGACGTCCAGCTTGGGGTTGTACTGGGCCAGAGACTCGTGCCGGTAGTGGTTGATGAGCTCCACCACCGAGCTGAAGGTCAGGGGGTCGGAGAAGCCGTACTTGCCCTCGCGATGGAAGATCTTTATCAGTTTGTTGTTGCCTCCTTTCCTGCAGACGGGCAGAGAAGCAGCGAATGAACACTGTTTGGACAACGAGCAACGAAATGGTGAAAAGAACCACAGAACACACCAACATGGAGGCCGTTTTTTAAAGATTGTCTTCAGTTAAAATTAGATTTTGCAGAAATAAGAACAAATCTGAAAATAAAAAAGGTTTGTGGCAGCAGGATGAAGCAAGCAGAGACAAGATGAATCTGTTATTGTGAACCTGAACCTGTCATGAGGTTAAACTGATTTTGAGCAGTTGTCACTTATAATGTAAACCCAACGTTTAGCACAATAGTTCAAGTGGAGCAGTTTAAAATCAGATCCTTTAAATTCAGTTTGTAGCGGATGTGTGTCAGTAAATCCATTTTAAGTCTCCTTGTTTGGCCACTGCTTGCAGAATTTTAAAACCTAATTAATGAAGCACAGGTTCAAACACAATTTCAAAGCAACGAAATTCTTGTGATTCAAATTTAATTCATTATTTAAACGTACACGCACAATGTCAAATTGTGTGATTACAATTGGATTTTTAATACAATTATTCAAGTTTAACTGCAGAAAATGAAATAGAAATGATCTGCACTGAGTTGCAAGGAGCACGTGTGTCTCAGTAAATTAAATCCCAAGAACTGATCTAGAATTTAAAAACTAAATATGATAATATACAAGAAGAGAGGGGGACTTTTAGTGAGGATTTAAATTATGTGATTTCACTCAATTTTTTATTGTAATTATTTACATTTAAAAATACAATTAAAATGTATGTGATTCAAATTTAATCTTTTTATACAATTAAAGTTAAACTATCCATTTCTATACACCGATTAATCCTCATTAGGGTCATGGGGGGTGGAGTCTATCCCAGCTGACTCAGGGTGAAGGCAGGTTCACCTGGACAGGTAACCAGTCTATCACAGGGCTACACTTAGAGACAGACAACCAAGCACACTCACATTCACACCTACGGACAATTTACAATCACCAATTAACCTCAGCATGTTTCTGGACTGTGGGAGGAAGCCGGAGAACCCGGAGAGAACCCACGCTGCACGGGGAGAACATGGAGACTCCACGCAGGAAGATCCCGGGTGTCCTCACCGGGACGTGAACCAGCGACCTTCTAGCTGTGAGGCAACAGTACTGACCAACTGCGCCACCTTGCAACCAGTTAAACTATAGAAAATCAAATGACTTGAATCTAGTTTCTAGTTGCACATATTTCTACCAGTATGGACGTCTCAGTAAACTAAATCTGAAATATTTAATTAGAATTTTAAAAAAACTCAATAAAAAAGTATAGAAAAGGGGAATTTTCAGTTTCAAATTGATGTTTAGACAATTATATGAAAGTTAAACGTCAGGAATTGAATATGAAAGTTTTAAATTCAGTTTGCAGTTGCACATATTTCTGCCACATCCACACTGTGGCCCTTTAACCCTCAGAGGTCCACCGTCACGCCGGCTCGATGTAATCATGACATGTTTGAGACGTCAGAAAAACTAGCACATGTATGTGGATGTCGTTAACTTCCCTCTAAAGTGCAGACTTTAAACTCTCCTCCAGGTCTTGTTTCATGTCGATAGACCACATAAGACCGGAGACATGATGTCATGAACGTGCGTGAAAAAAAATATCAGCGTATGAAATACAGACTGCAGGCCTCAACGGCGCCATCATGTGTTGTGACGGACAAAAAGCAAAAGAAGTCTGTGGAAGTGCAGCTCCTATAATGTGGCCGTCTGCCTCATTCTGGACAGAAACTATGTTCAGGAGTGGAAGAGATGAAAGCAGAAAGAAGACCTCACCTGCTTTGTATGTTGCTGACCTTTTCATGTTCATATCTGCCCCCTATGGGGACATCTTCAACCTTCAAAATGCTTCCATGAGCAGGTTTGTGTTTTTATTGTCATAAATTACACATTTCTTCAAATCAGATTTTGTATTTTTGTGTGTTTTTGAGCCCAAAATGTTAATATAGTAGGTCAAAGTGAAAAAATAACAGATCATATTGGTGATGTGCTGAATAAAAAGACAATCGTCGTGTTGAAGCAACGTACAGAACACCCGAGGCCGAGACGCTTACCTCAGAGTCAGGGTGTAATCTCCGTGCATCTTGGTGGAGGCGTCTCGGACCAGAAACGTACCGTCGGCGGTGTCCCTCAGCTTCTCGTTCACCTCCTCTCTGAAAACACACAAACGCACCACGTCAGCCGAAACCCAACACGCCTCAACGGTTCCGCCTTCAGTCGCCGTGCGTTACCTGGAAATGTCTCCCCAGTACCACTCGGCGTCCTGCAGCGCCATGCTGTTGTTGAAGCTGCTGGAGGGTGCCGGAGTCGGGGGCTTCACGGGTTTGGGAGGTAGAGCTGGAAGAGGAAAGAGCAGAGGATTAAAAACGAGGAGGACTCGCTTCTCATCAGAGTCTGTCTGAGGAGGAGTCATTAAAGCGAAGCCGCCGATGAGTCAAAGCTTCTGTTCAACCCTCTGGACCTGATCGTTTTTGTTCTCGGCTCATTTCTCCTCACGGTCAGGTGGTTCTGGTTAGTGGGACCAGTTCGACACTGGTCCGCCCACAAACCGAGTTCCTCCTGGTTAGAACCCAGAACTGAGGTTCATGTTTGTCTGCAGCATCAAGTCCTGCAGCTCTGAGGAACCAGAACATGAAGGAGGAGAAAGAACTCAGAGACGTCGTCTGTCTGCAGGAGGCAGTTACGACACAAATATGGAGAAAAAAAAAAACATTTCTTGGATTATTTATTTTACAAAAATAAAAAAAATAAAAAAAAACCTGGAATCCACGCGTCCACCGGGTGTCCACCGGCTGCACTCATGGTGGCTCAACATGCTGCGGTTTGATTCTACCTGTGTTTTTATCTGACTCCACACTCGTCTGGTCTCTGCTCTGTGGGAACGCTGGCTGCAGTTCTGCCCAAACGTCACCGAATGTCTGACTTCTGTCCGACCCAGAGTCACCAACAGCTTCTCAGTGGAGATTTTTGTTTATTACATCGTTTGTTTATTGTAGTGATGCACGATATTAAGATTTCTGGCCGATACCGATATTAAGATTTCTGATATCGCTGATAACCGATATCACCGATGTCGATATTCGATTTTTGTTCACACCAAAAAATGAGTATCAGGAAGCACTGTGAGTAAACTATTGAGAAGAAATTAGACCACATGGTCTTCTTCATTAGGACCATTTAGGTAAAAACACCTGTGAACAGCAGCGATATATCGGAAAAACCACTGATATCGGCCGATACCGACGTGGTCGCCGATACATCGAGCATCCCTAATTTATTGAAAATACAATTTTTTTGGGGGGGGAGGGGGGATTTTTTATTTTTTATTAGATGAGACAAGTAGAAAAACGTGATTTGGATGAAATATTACAACTGCAGCTTAGATTTAATACATTTTTCCAATGAAGCTGAACGCCTCACACGAGGACTTCAAGGACCATCAGGAAGCTAAAGAGTCGCTGACGGCTCCTCCGGTGGGCCGAGGAGCTCAGTTCTACCCAATCGGGTGCAAAGAGTTTAGTTTTCGTGACATTTGTGAGCGAGAATAAAACGATTTGACGTCATTTTACAGCTGAAGTCACACATGTTGAGTTCAAAGACCGTCTGTTGCTTCTTTCTGTGTTTTTACAGTTAAAGGCTGATAAATAGCGTCATTGTCGTGACTTTTCTAACCTGTCGGCAGGTTTTGGGGGTTTCAAGCAGCATCTGACTCTTAGATCAAGAATTACAGCAAACGAGACGCCGCAGAATGTTTTCAGTGTTTAGACAGAAACTACAGAAATGGTTCAGTCATCAGGTTCAAAGCGAACTGCTCGTGAAGCTCAACCCTGGAGCTGAACTGTTCTTGTTTCTAATTACCTGAAGAAATAATCAAGTCTAGAAAGAATAAAAAAGTGGCTCTACATCCTGGACTGTTTATTATCTGTGTTCCTTTTCCCCGACACTTGTCTGCAGGTCAACCTGACGGCGTCTCAGCTGCACAGAACTGATTTATTTTCATTTACAGCAAATTCTCATGAATCCTCGTGATTTCAAGCTCTGAGTTTTTTTCCGACTAAACTGAAAGTGAAACATGAAGAGCTGGAGGAGCATCTGAAACTATTTCTTCTATTTTATAGTGTCTAAAGGTCTAGTTATTTGTGTTCTTTTTTAATGAACATGCCTTCAAAGCTGCTGGCAGGTTCAGGAGGTGTTTCTCTGGACCCATCGTCTGGTTTTCTGTTGTAGGTTAAAATCAGAGAAACAAAAAACGGGTCTTTTTTTTTATAGTTTTTAGTATAAAGGTCCGTTTTCTCCTTTTAGGCTCCTCAGCAGAAGGTTTTTTGATTCTGTTTTTGGTTTAAAATTGAAAAACAACATTTATTTGTTTTTTCCATTTATGGTATAAAACTGAAAAATTGAAAAGTTTCCCCTTTTTTATTTGTTTTTTTGGAATAAAATAAAAGAAACTTATTTTCTTATTTTTTAGTTTTTGGTACAAAATAGAAAAACAAAAAAAGGGCCCGTCATCTCATTATGTATTCTCTATTTTGGTGGTTGTTGGTTGAAAATGGTAAAAACTAAAAACGTGGCAGTTTACCTGTTTTTGTTTGTTGTTGGTTTAGAATGTAAAACTGTTTTCTTGGTTTTGTGGTTTAAAACACGTCCACCGTTCCCTCACACATCCTCCTTCAGGTTGATAAAAACAGACCAACAAGCAGAAGCCTGCGACACATTTGCAGCTGAAATTAAAATTCAACTTCACAAAATGGCTCGGGGCGCCGCGGCGGCCATCTTGCCAGGTGTCCCGTCCGGGTTCCGGTCCGAGCTCCTACCTGGACTCTGCATGTTGATGTAGCAGAGGATCCTGTCTCGGCGGGCCGGCGGCTCGGCCTCGGCTCGGCCTCCCTGCTCTCGATCCATGCCGGACTCTGAACCGTCACCCGCCTCCACAAAGACTCAGAGGAGAAACTGAACCTTCCTTTCTGGGTCTCATGCTCTGCTGCGATCCCATCCAGCCTCCGATAAGAGGACACTACATCTTCCTCACTGAGCCTCTTTTTTGTTCTAAAAAAAAAATCAGCCCAATTCCTGAGATGGTCTCTGCAGCGCTGCAACCTGCAGGATCTCTTATTCAGCTGCTGCCTGCTCCGTCTTCTCCGTCTTCACCTCTGCAAACCCTCCGTCTCCGCTCTGTGCAGGTGTCTGTCTTCGGCGATGAGAAATTTAAAACGACGCAACTTTCTCCCGTCGCCTCCCTCCGCCTCTCTCAGCCTCGGTTCAAAGCTCAGGAGAGCAGCTTGGAGATGTGTGACATCACCGCCGCCCCCAGCCAATCCCGCGACGGCAGTGATATCACCGAGGCAACGCCCCCCTCCCCTCCCTCCTCTGCTGCATCTCCGTGGCCGGATGATGTCATCGTTTCAGCTGCCTGACTCAGAGCGCATGAATCGCCGGGCGACTGGAGGCTGAATCAGAAGCTGCTCATTGACCCGCTGCGCCGGTCCGATCGCTCAGAGCGTGAGGCTGCACTTTGGTCCGCCGCTGAACGCTGCAGAGACACACGTCTGACGTTCTGCCAGCGACAGGTTTAACGGCCAGGTCCATTTATTTAATCACCAAAATTACACCATTTATCAGAAACCGTGAAAACCGAACAACCATCAGGTCACATGAACTCCTCCTGTGAGGCCAAATCAGAGCCTCAACTGTAATATTTTCTCACTTCATTTCACTCGTCTCATTTAAAAGAATATCCCTCAAAAGAAATCATTTGCATGAAACTAATTATGTAAAAACTCTAAAATTTTGTGTTCCTCCACAAACAGAAATGGAAATATGTGGAGCATGTGCAGACAAACCTGCACTAAAGACACACAAACCAACACAAATGAGACACAAAACTAGAGAAAAGAGCAAAAAAAAGAGGCTGTACAAATGTAAATAGTTAAAGCCTGCAGCATGTAGAGCCACCAGTTGTTCCTCCATCGTTAGAAAAATGCTTTAAATGTAACACAAGCTTTCTTCTCATGTCTGTCTCTGAGTTCTCTCCTCCTTCATCGTTTTGTTTTCCTAAAGCTGCAGGACTTCATGTTGCAGAGTTCAGAGGTTCAAACATGTTTATCCTCCAAAACTCATCGTTCCTTCAGCCCAGATTCTCCTCTGATCAGAGTGTAGCCACACAAACTGACAGGAAGTCTTTTATTCTGAAGTTTCCTGACTTCCTGCCTCTCTGTGATGTCACCTGTGGTCGTGTCGTGTCTCGGAAGTCTTTTATTCTGAAGTTTCCTGACTTCCTGCCTCTCTGTGATGTCACCTGTGGTCGTGTCGTGTCTCGGAAGTCTTTTA
>NW_007579773.1:76674-77978 GCF_000690725.1 Stegastes partitus
GGTTTCGGGGGCTCAGCTGGTTCCTGGCGCCGTGCAGACAGAGCCGGGCCAGGTGTCGGACCACGCTGAGCAGCGTCAGGCCGTACTGGGCGGGGCAGGCGGGCGAGCTGGCCACGCCCCTCAGCACCTGGGCGCAGTCCTCCGGGTCTCGGACCTCTGCAGGTACAAACAGCAGGACAGGACTGTGAACAAAAGGTCATTTCAGAGGAGTCGGGACGAGACGGGAGGCGGCGGGTTCTGCTGACCTTGGACCGCGTGGATCATGTCGGTCTGCAGCGAGGACGGCAGGACGGGACCGGGGAGGTCCTGCAGGAACCGGACCACCCCGTCACACAGGGATGGCACCTCCAGCTGCTCCAGGTCTGAAAACAAACACACCTGAGTCATGATGCCGCCGTGTGACTGCGGCTGTTTGTGAATGTGTGACGTGGCTGAGTTCTGACCGGAGTCGGTGAGCTGCCGGGTGTCCAGACCTCCTCCAGTCACGCTGCGGTACACACCAGGACTGTCCAGACCTGCAACACAACATCAGCGATCCAATCAGCCCGAAGCAGCGATCCACAGCGACAGCAAACTGAATCCTGGACCATGTGGGACACATGCAGGGTCCTCGTCTCTTCTAAAACAGAACTTGTTGGACATAGCTCTTAGTTAGCTTTTAAACGTAGCTCAGAGATGTTCTAGGTGTGAGCTCACCAACAATGAAGGCAAATAAGAAGCTCGTTGTGTTCTTCTGCACTGACGCAAAAAACTGTTAAAAATGACTGAAGAAGTTTACGAAGACTAAAAAAAAGTGATGGTAGAAGCACAAACTGTCCAAAATGACCTAAAGATTGTTTAAAGTGACCTTAAAACGTTAAAACAGTTGAAAGTGACAAAAAAAAACCCAAAAAAGGCTCAATTTTGTTTTTCAAAACTACTTAAATTGTTCAACTCAATTGTTTAAAATGCATCAAAATCAGCTAAAAATGACTTAAAATGTTTCTTAAAATTCTCACAAACTTCCAAAAGTTCCGAAAAGTTTAAAAAAATAAAAAGTTCAAAATTAGCAAAGATTTTTTCAAAACAATTAAAAATATTGTTCAAATTTACTTAAAACTGTGTTCAACACGACTTACAATAATTATCATTCAAAATAACGTCTTCATTGCTTAAAAGTATTTACAAAACTGTTAAAACAACTCAAAACGTGTTCAAAATGCTGAAAAGTTGGTTAAAATTCACTCCCTGAAGGTTCCGTCTGGTTCTAGAACAAAGTTTATTTATTAATTCACTTTGACAGAACCGCCTCCGCTGCAGCAAAA
>NW_007579773.1:78917-88495 GCF_000690725.1 Stegastes partitus
TCTCCATGGTAACTGATGCTAACCTGGTCCAGGTCCTGCTCAGCGTCTCCCTTTAACCAAACTGGTTCCTGATGATGATGTTTTCTCTGTGAACCTGCTGATCTGTACGTTACTAAAACCACTGAATGAAGCAGTTACAGCATCACCACTGGAGGCATCCTGTTGCCATGGAAACCTACAGGTATTCAGCTGCTGATGCAGAAGTCACATCAACGTGTTTCTATGTTTGTTCCGTTTACTGCAGAGGAGTCACATGACGCGTTAAACGCCTCCTTCAATGAGAACAGAGTCTGAGGAAGAGGCAGCTGAAGCACCTCTGTGGTACCTGCTAGCTCTGACTGAGGTTTTAGTTTTTGTCTGGATGTGATGAAGCTTCTTCGTGGTTCAGAACTCTGGGCAGATAAAGAAAACAATCATCTTTACCACACAAGCAGCAGCTCTAACCACGACACACACTCAGAGACGGTAAATCACACATCCTGGTTCTCTGGTAGCAGCAGCTCAGATCTGTTCAGTCAGCAACCACAGCCTGACTAACACCACCTCCGGTACGTGACTCTCTATCTCTGTGAGGGCCGAGCAGAGCTCCAGGTCCGGAGGCGAGGACGTCTCAGCGTGTCCTGGCCTCAGCACGAGCCTTCAGAGGACAGCTTCAGTGTCCAGACCGGGTCTCAGGGTTCAGGTTCGGGTACAAACACCTGACAGAAGCTCAGACTGCAGTGTGTGTTGTTGTGTGTTGAGCTGCTGGGAGGAAGCAGCTGAAGGAAGTGGAGGTGTGTGAGTCACACTGAGCCACTTCTCAGGCTGGAAAGTTTCTTCAGAGCAACGTGACACAAAAAGAAACGACGACGGCTTAAAATAATGACCAGAAACGTTCACAGCCGCCTGTGTTCGTCTCCGAGACCCGAGAGATGAAAATGTTGAAAAGAAATCATTTAAAATCTGTACAAAATGCCCCCAAAGAGCTAAATGACTCGAAAAGTGTGCTTGAAAAATATGTAAACTAACTTAAGATTTGCACAAAGTGACTCAAAAGTCTGGTTTGCAGCTCTCAGACCTCAAATAGCGAATTGAATGATGCACAACAAAGTGCCTGAAAAATATGCAAAATTACTTGAAAACTGTGCAAAGTGCCTGAAAAATATAATAATATACATTTATATAAAGTAATTCAAATCTCTAGTTTGCAGCTCTTCGGCTCTGAAATGAAGATTTGTCCAAACTGAAGGAAAACTTGTTTAAAATGACAAATCATTTGCATCTAAACTGACAAACTTGCCTAAATGACTTGTTTATGACCCAAAATGACAAGAAAAATGACCTAAAATGACTTAAAATTTGTACAAAGTGATTCAAAATTCTCATTTGCTGACTTTTTAAAAGCAGTTCTACAGGAAACGTGGAACCAAACGGCAGAACATGAACTGTTTAATGTGTCGTATAGATTTAACAAAGCTCGTTTTTGTCTGAGTGACACAAAAACGGCTCGACGATGGTCCAGAATTAATCAGAAATGATCCAGAATGGGTCAAGTTGTCTGAACACACACAAAAATAGCCCACGGTGGCCTAAAGTGAGTTGAAATTCTAGTTTTCAGACGTTTCACAGGCACAAAAAAAGACGCTATAAAAGCTCAACGAAGGAAAGAAGGAACCAAAGAGTTGCCTGTGGACTATTTCTGGGCTGTTTTCAGACTGTTTGTAGCGTCTCATTGAGTCATTTGCACTCATAAAAACTCAAAAATTACAAAAAAAAATGTCCACAATGACACTAAATATATTCAAAACTATTAAAAATGTCAACAAAACGACAAAGAGAAGATCTGAAAGGCACAAAAACATGTACATTCTGACTTTTTACAGCCACAAAGCAGCTGTCCAACACTGGAGGAGAAGAGGAACCAAAAGCAGAATCTGGACTATTTCATGGGTCATGTTCAGAGGATCCTTTATTAGTCCCACTACGGGAAATCTGCAACGTCACAGCAGCAAAGTGACGTAAGAAAAACAAGAAGACACGACTGTAGAATAAAGAGGCGACGCATAAACACAAGATAAACAAGAACAACAACTCGACACCTTCAACAGCTCAGAGATCGGAGCGCTGGTCCAACGCCGCATCAGAGACCAAAAAGAACTCTGGTTGCAGAGTTCTGACGATAAAGTGGAGACAAAGATGCTCCTCAGAGCCACGAGGCCCGACTCTGGACCAAACCGACCCAGTAACGTGTCTAAACGAGCTCACTCACCCTCCGACTCCGAGTCGGTCCTCGCCGACGCTGCCGACGGCGGCCTGGCTGGGCGGGGCTTCGGCGTGGGCGGCGACATCCTCTTCCTGCCCACGAACTCCACGTATGTCCCGGGGAAGTCGCCTTTCTCCTGTCGACGGGACAAGATGGTCACAGAGAAGCCGAACTCTGACAAAAGCTGCGATGATTCGAGTTTAGCTTGCTGAAGATGAAGTGGATTAAAGGTAATTAAAGCTCAAAGTGTGACTTCACGTCTCTGTGGTACCGAAGACATCGTTTATCCACTACATCTGCACTTAGTGGCTCTTTGTTAGTGACAATAAACCACCGTAAACACCACCACGTCTCCACTCAGGGGTTACTAGGGGTCAAGATCAATCATTGATTTAGACCGACGTATCGACTCATTGATCGATAATGAATAACTAGAAACATCGATCAATAAAGGGCCCGCGTTCTGCATGGTTTGTACTTGGTAGTATTTTTGAGGTTGTTTAGAAGATGTTTACCTACTTTACTGTTGAAAACACATTATTTTTCTCAGACTGAACATCTGAAACACTGTTTAACGATTTACTTTGTCCACATTTATTTTATCATTTTAATTTTATTATTTTATTTCGTTGCATTTTTATTTTATTTTTTTATTGTATTTTTTTTTAAATTGTATTTAATTATTTTATTTTTGGATTTTATTTCTTATTTTATTTTTTAAATCTTATTTTGTTTTATTTTTAATTTTATTTTATTTTAACATTTTATTTTATTTTTTAAATTATTGTATTTTATTTTATTGAAAACTTGATGCTTATACAAAACACATTTCACTGCACTTCGTATAAATGTGTCTGTGACAAATAAAACTCATCTTGAATGACTTAAAATTTATATTTTATTTCTTAAAATTATTATTACAATTTTTTTTTTTTTAACGGGCACACAAAAGCCGCCGATGGAGAGGAGAAGCCACCATGATGGACTGTTTATGTGTTTACTGTCTAACTTCACACTGTCCAAATCTGAAGAAAAACATCTGGAATGATTGAAATATTTCACAAAATGGCTCAAAAACGTTCAAAAAAATCCCAGAATTTGTCCAAAATGACACAAAACATCTGCATTCTACCATCAGGAGAACTTTAGGTGTTTGAGGTTCCAGTTCCAGATGTTTGGACAAAATGTTGACGTGGATCATTGGTAGGAACCAGAACCTGGTAAAATGCTGATATTTCATCTGAATCCCTTTATTCTATACGTCTGCTTTTAAAGACAAACTCTCTGCAACAACCAGAGTCTGTAAAAAACAGTCGTAAATCTGTGACTCAGCCGTGACCAACAAGTCGGAGAGTTTTGGGCTGAACTGCAGGATGTGTTCCCACAGACAGAGGAAGCATCTATTATCTATCTTTGGTTCTGTTAGGGAAAAAAAACGACCACATCTGATCTGAACATCTGGACATTTCATCAAAACCACTGTTTTATTCACATCTGTTAGAATTTTACTGAAAACAAACAACCTGCAGCAACCAGACCAGTGAGAACAGTGGGAACAAATGGAAACTGGGGTTTGGACTCAGTACACCCGACCCGCTGAGCTCCTCTACTAACAGCGTCCAACCCCACCCGGCCAGAACCACCCGCGTTACCTGCGTGGTCTCGTTGAAGCCCGGCAGCCAGCCGATCTCCGACGGCCGCTCCTCGGCTCCGTTGCTGCAGCCGAGCGCCAGCAGAGCTCCTTTGCTGACCAGCAGCATGTCGCCGACGTGCAGGTCGATGTCCTCCTCGCGCTCCTTCTTGTAGTCGTACAGCGCTCGGTACTGAAAGCCCTCCGAGCTCATCCCGGCGGCTATGGCTTCACAATAACTGACACAGAAACTAAGTTTAAAAAAAAAAAAAAAAACTACAAAAATGGCTTGGTTGTAGTCCTGAGGGCCTCTAAGGTGCAGAGTGTGGGCTGAGCGAGCGAGTCTCTCCGGTCTCCATGTCTGCTAGCGCCGTGTCATCCCTCCAGGCCGAGCCGCGGCCGCCCGATCGAAGCGTCCTCGCCGTTCATGAACAGGAGTCTCAGCAGAGGTGGCGGCCACATCTGGACCTGACGGACGACAGGAAGTGTCAGTTTAACCTCATTAGAACCTCACCACCGCCAACATCTGGTGGACAAACAACATCTGCTCACTGTCAAATCATTCTGGGATATTCTGAGTCGCTTCATGAAGATTCATTCTGGACATTGTTATTGTGGAACATCTCTCCTGTCAACACGTCAAACTGGACATGTTCTGGTTCTGCTTTACCTTCTATTATGCAGGTAAAAATCAAATCCAGTTTATTGTCATGTTGCTGTAGACACACAGTAGTACAGGCAGGATGAAAGAACGTTTCTACAGGATCCAATTTTTGGGGCATTTTGGAAAGTTCTGACTCACTTTAGTCAAACATGAGCATAAAATCAGGACGTTTCATCTCTTTGTTCGTCTTTAACATGTTTGTTGCGTCTCTATTTGTCCAAAATGACTCAAAACATTTCAAAATATCAACAAAAGTTTTGCTCAAAATCGCTCAAACTAAAGTGTGCAGATGTTTTACCTGCATTAAAAGAAGCTGGATAACAAACTGAAGGAACCACGAAGCAGATTATATTCATGTGTCTGTACGTCCACAATGATCGAATTTGTTCACAATTCAGAAAAAGGTTTGAAATGTGACTAAAATTATTTGAAATGACAAAAAACACACCAACATTTATCCGCAGAAAGAATAAAACAGAAAGAATTGCTCAGATGTTTAACTTTCCGACAGTCTTTGGTCTGATCATGTCGGACCTCGTCGAGGAAATTCACCAAATCTGAACGTACAATCCTGATACTTCATCACAATAAATTTATTCTACGTTTAAAAAAAGAGCTAAAAGCAAAGCGTTTCCGTTGACCAGACTCATGAAGCCCTGACCGACTCGACTGACCGACCACGAGGAGACGAGTGAAGAAACTCATTAAACTTTAAACAGCTTTTGATTTATTCTGTGTCATTATAACTTATTCATCAGGTTATTGTTGTCGTTATAATTATGAGCATTCCTTAAACTGATTTTAGATTTCTTCCCTTATTTCTACATTTTTATCCGTTTTAAATCCACCACTTTGTTTTTCTGACCGTCTTCTTTCTGACTGGTCGAAGCTCTCGTGTTTTTATTTATGACAGCAGCTTCCTTCACAACATGATGCTTATGTGGCTGCTCCTTTGTGTTTTTAATGGCTTTTCATGTACCGGTCCTGTAGAGCCCTTTGTGACACGTTTTATTTGTATGATCAGTGCTGTACACGATAGTTAAATATCTACAGTGAGCTCTAATTATTATTGTTAGGAGACCTGTGCACTCAGAAACGATGATGTCAGGTTTTTAATTTTTATAACATCCATTTCTTGACTCCTGTCACTCAGCTGACAGCAGACGTCTCTGAGTTCTGTCTCCTCCTTCAGGTTCTGGTTCCTCAGAGCTGCAGAGAAACATGTGAAGGAACAGGAGCAGAAAACAGCCAGAAGCTGCCCGAGTTATGGGTTAAAGAAGCGGTATTTATTGTGAAAGTGATAATCTGGCGACTGGGTGCAGATTTACAGTCACACAGAGGAAACGATTTGCTGCCTGGTTTTTCTCGCAGGGTTTCCCCCAGGAAGCCGCTCAGATTCCTCATCCTCTCATCTTGTGATGAATTTACGGCCTCATCAAACGCACGGCATCGGGCTGCTTTGTTCCCTTTTCACGGTTCGTCTCATAAAAGGCGCTTTAATATTTGATGGCGTTCTCGGTTCGCGGTGTTTCGTCTCAGAGGAAGTGGCCGACCTCGATGAAGGCAACGCGGGGAAACGGGCCCGATGAAAAATTAAAAACACACATCGGCGTGTGCAGCCACTTTTATTCCTGCTCTTCAGCCCTTTAGCCGCCAGCTTCTGCGTTTAAACACAACAATGTGTGTCTAAAAAGGAAGGACTGTCCTCATCACAACCCCAAATACTCAAAAAACGAAACTGAGAGAAGCAGCAGCTCTGGAAGCTGCAGAAGCCACAACTTCAGAGGTTTTCAAACTGTTTGCAGGATAAATGATTTGGACATTTTAAAACACTGTCAGTTAAATTATTCGACCTGATCATGAGTCTAATGCAGCTGCTGTCTGTCTGTTCATCCACAGAAATCAGAAATTAAAGTCCAGAAAAATACAGATTTTCCACCAAAATATCAAATCTAGCATAAACGTTTAGTTTATGGTCAGTTAAATAATTAGTAAACCTACTGAAAACCAACCAGAAACTATTCCAATCTTAGATTTCATTCATTAACAAAAGACAAACGGAGAAAGTAAAATAATCATCTGGTGAAAATGAAGCTGCAAAATGTAAGAACTTGGATTTAAACCATCAGTTGGTCATTTGTCTCATTTTAGGAACCAACCTGAAACAATACACTGCAAATTATGGGATGTTTGTTAGATGCAAGTCTAAATAAAAACAAAAATAACAGAAAAATCCTCAAAACTAAGTCAGTTGGAGCTGAATAGTATTTTCCAACAGTTTTATTAAAATGCCAGAAAAAAGGCTGCAAACAACAATTATTGCTTAATCCGCGGATTCCCTGGTTAATATATGAGGTCAGTAAATGCAGAAATAGTGCTCATGACGTGTTGTTAAAGTCTAAAATCCAAAGAAGACCAAAAAAATCAAAGAATACAAACTTTATGGTTGAAACCTGCGAGATGTTTGATTTTTTTGACAGTTTATATTAAAAATTACAAGAACAAAAAAAAAGGTTTTGATTTGTTGTTGTGTAATTAGTTTCAGCTTCTTTTACTTTTTATAAAACAGAAATTAATATTTGTTGCTTAAAACCGAATATTTGTTGAAGACATTTGTACTTTTTTTTTGTTTGTTTTTGTTGCAATTTTGCTTAAAACTAAATACGATAAATATAATACCAGACGATTATTAAAACGGCTTAAGTTGATTTTAGGTGGTTAAACTTGTTCAGCTCGTGGGTTTAACATTTAACTCTTTATATTTCAGACTCTAGCTGGAGGATGTTCACTGCATCATCACCGCAGATTAACCACCTCCGAAAGAAAATATAGGAATAATTGGTTGCAGCCGAAAAATATTAAAACACATTAACTAACATGTCAACACCGAACCTTTTTTAAAACGCACGTATGTCACGGAAATAAACCGTCACGAACCTAAAATCTGCCGAGTTTCAAATGGACTGTCGTTAAGTAAACAGTGGAGTACGAGGAAAAACAGGACTAAGTGGTATTTCAAAGAACTCCGTGGCTCACGGCGTTAAAAACACCGAGTAAGACTGAATTAAACACTAATCTTTACGCTGAATGTGGCACAAGTTGTAAAATGGAGCCATAAAACCAGACATCAGACACAGAACCCCTCCAGGAAACGACAATGCATGCCAGCGCTAGCTTAGCCGCCTAGCTCCCGTCCGCCGCCTCACCTTTTCTGGACTTTTTCACCGATAAAAACCTCCAGCAGCGCGAACACCGGGACCCATAGCGGAGCGGCGAGCTCACACGACCCCCGGGTGCTCTCCAAAACCGAGGTATTCCGTTATTTCACCGATTATTCCCACGATGAACGCACTCGTGGCTCCGCCGTCTGAAATTCTGCAGCGCGACTGGCGTCTACTGCGCATGTCTCGAAGCGTTTCAAAATAAAGCTGCTTCGTCGCGTTAAATCACCAAACTGTCGCATTAATGTTCGTTTTTATGCACAATTGAAGCTTTGTTCAAATAAATACGCACGGTGCAGGTCGTGATCATCGCGAAGGATGTTTGACAGATGTGTTTATTTATGATTCCCCGCCCGCTTTCACAATAAATCAAAAGATGTAATGCCTCTGAAACAGCTACAGCCACTGAATGAAGTTAATTTTGTGGTTAAATGCTACAAAAATAGCGCTATGTGTGCATTCTTGTGTCCACAGAAGCGACAAACGTGGATTTGGGGGATTACAGCCGATTACAGCTGGGCAGGGAGGCAGGGCCCTGACGTCACTTCCGCTAACCTAGATTTTAATGCAGTGTGCAGGACTGTCAGGACAAGAGCCCATAGCAACACGAGAGAGTGTGTGAGGGAGAGATGGGGGTGTTCAGGCTGCCCTCATTCATTCAGCTCTTACACAAGCACATCGCAGTGTGTGTGTGTGTGTGTGTGTGTGTGTGTGTGGCATCACGTGACTGCAGCTGCTGCAGCTTTTCCAGAACGCGCTACTCGTCACACACACACATCCAGGAACATATCAAACGTTTATTTATCACAATCATCAGCACACAACAGAGGCTGGAGTTTGGTTCAGTCCACACAAAACAGACCAACAGTAGAGCAGCTTTTATTAAATATACATGGATTTATGCAAACGTAAACAGCACGGAGCATTTAAAACATATTCCTGCACATTCACTGAAGGCAGGCAGGCTCCCACATCGGGTTCCTCTGGACCTGGTTCTGATCAGAACACAGAAGTCAGGAAAAACGTCACTGCAGCTTTGTTCAGTCTTTATAAGCGTGTTCAGTGGGACCACACACAAGTTCTGAGGAGTTTGTATTTGTTCTATCTATTTGGTTCAGTATCTCCAGAAGCACGTCGGCCAGGCACCAGCTGATCCGATGACTCAGGGCCTTCAGCAGAGGACACAGTCTTAATGTTTGAAAGGAGAAGAACCAGCAGCTGCTTGGCCTCTGTCTTCCTGAACTGGCTCCTCAGAGTGAGAACAAAGCTCCTGAACACCTTCCAGAACGATGCTGCTGCTTCACCGGCGCCGACCCGAGGCCCTACACGCTGAAGACGTGTCCCAGCCGGCGCACCGACAGGCCGATGCTCCCCGACAGCTGCAGCTCGTCCTTCAGGCGCCGTCCCACCTGCTCGCAGTGCACCACGTCGCAGAACACCCAGATCTCAGCGCACTGGCGCTGGATGTTGGCGGTGCACGTCGGCAGGCCGGAGCTCCGGACGGACCGGATCAGGCGGGTCCACACCTGGAGGCACAAAACAATACTGAGAGTCAAAGATTCAGATCAAACAGTTACTCCATCTAACATCTACCGGACCTCTAAACCACCATCTCCCATTAGCCTGAACATTTTATAGAATAAAATACAGACATTTATGAAACTATCTGTGACATTTTAGGTTCATGCTTTCTGAAAACTTCTTTTTTAAAGCCTGTCGACCCACTTTCAGCACATTGAAGCCGTTTGACTACAGATCAGGTTCAAATGGTTCAAAGACGGAGACGGCTGAGCTCCAAATGATGAGAACAACGAGGAGCAC
>NW_007579773.1:89340-91769 GCF_000690725.1 Stegastes partitus
ATAGAGAAGGAAAGAAACCAGAAAATATCACCAGAAGGATCTGAAATCAACTTTTCAAACAGTTGCAGATTAATTTCATAGCCGTCCGTTTATCTGTTAATGGACTCATGGATGCAGCTTTAACTGTGAATCAGCAAATATTCTGATAAGCCCATCAAATGTACACATCTGCTGCTGTTTCTTGTCTTTTATCACAAATAAATGACTTTCTGGATGAATTTATCAGTTGTTTGGGCTCTAAAATGTCCAAAAAATGGTAGAAAATGTCGAAAGATCACATTTAAGAAGCTGCAAACCCTGAAATCAAAGTGTTTTTATATTTAAAAAACGTCTTAAACTGATGAGTATGAATAAATTGATGATCAAAACAGTTGATAGCTCACAACTAAACCGCTGCAGCTCTAACTGTGAATCAGAAAATACTTTCCAGCTTCTCTAACGTACACGTCTGCTGCTTTTTATTACAAAAACGTCACTAAATGCGTCCCAGATGAATCTAATAGTTGTTTACATCGATCAGAGTTTCCTCAAATGTCTCGTTTAGTCCAAAGACCTTCAGTTTACTGTCACAAAGGAGGAAAGAAACCAGAAAACATTCACTGAAGAAGCTGAAATCAGTCGTTAATCAGTTCATGGCTGCAGCTCTGACAGATGATACAGAGATACAGATGTTTTCACTGATTGTCTTTAAATGAAGTTGGTGTCAGTTTGTGGAGAGAAACAGAAAGCTGTCACAGCTCAGAGGAGATCATCGTCCTCCTGATCACCTGAATGTTTAAATGCAGGTTTTGGCTGAAGCCCTTTTCTCTGTTATCGATCTCGTCTGGTTTCTATTTGTCATGAAGCATCGAGTCAACGACAGAACAAACTGATTTCCACCTCCTCGCCTGAACCAACGAGGAAAACGTGAGTTCTGAACTCTTGTCGGTACGTTTTAGTCACTCGCTGTTTCCTGAAACTCTGACAGTCAGATGTTTATTGATAAGACGCCGCCTCGGGTTTCACATGAGAACGTGCTTCAGGCAGTTTGTGTTGATGGTATCGTCTCAAATGTCAAATTCTCCTTCATAAGACATCCTCCACAGTTCTTCCAACCACACATTCAAGAGCTTTCATACGATCAGTCAACAGCTGATTATCGATATCATTGATAATTAGTCTGGATTTAACCTGAAAAACAGCTGAAATATTGAGCTCATAAAAGAAAAAAAATGAAAATAGTCGTATTGAAGAGCCAGCATCAAACAATTTAGACTTCTTGACAAAACTCAAACCATTCCTTTAACAGCTGAACACTAACTGAGCAGCTCTGATGTGAACGCTGATGAATCTCGAGACCTGAACAAATGGACTTCTAACGCGGTGATTCGCTGCCGTTCTCTGCTTCTTCACCTGTCGGACACCTGGTTCTTCTAAAGCGCCTCCTCTGGATCAAGGAGTTGAAACATTTCAGACTTTTCTTTTGTGATAATTAATTTATCTTTAAAAGTTGCTTCCAGCTTCTTGAACGTGATCATTTTCTGCTTTTCTTTGACTTACATGTTAATAAACTGAATATTTGGGTGTTTTTTCTGCTGTTAGTTTGACAAAACAAGCACTGATTCAAGCTTCATCAACGTTTTGTCACGTTGAACCTACTTTAGAAACAGAGAAATTCTGTCCAAATACATCCGTCTCTTCTTTTTTAGTTGTTTAACGATATAAATAAAGCAACACACGGACATTTCTGTGTTTAAATAATATGATTATCCATACTAAATAAACTAGACCATTTAAAATGTGCAATCGTTTGACATAAACAAATCTTTGCTTTCTTACTCTCTGGTCTTTCTCCTAACAGCAGGTTTTACTAAATGAACTCTTTTTTGTTGTGTTAATTTGCTGCTGCAGCTTCGTGTGATGTGGTTCTAGTTTGCTGTCAGACTCTAAATGCTGCTTTAAGCTGGCTGTAAGCGGACCGAGCAGTTTGACTTCACTCTCACATGACTGGAAAGAAAAGCCTGGAAATCACATCGTGGACGCAGACGCGTGTTTGATTTGAGAAGTGAAACCTAAAAAATGACGACAATGACGACAACAAGCTGCTTTAAAAAAATAATCCAACTCTACGACTAAACCCTGGAGAACAGAACCGGACCTGGATGAGTCGTCATGCATCTCAAAATAGCTTCCTGAACCGTTTTTGGTGCATTTTGAACGACTTTTAAAGCTCGTCTGAGTTTCTAACGCTGATCATGTTGTGTTTCTCATCAGCCAATCACAACTCAGCTTGACTGAATAAACACTCACAAGGCCACATGTTCACGTCTCGCTCCGTCTGAAACCTAAATATTTAGTTTAGGTGAATTCTATTGGACCGATTAGACAGAACTGATTATTGGTGGTTAATTTAATAGTTTGGATCTACAGTCGTCCTCACATGTATTCCT
>NW_007579773.1:92417-96846 GCF_000690725.1 Stegastes partitus
CCGACTGTAGCTGATTGAATTCTCCTGTTAGCATGTTAGCATGTTAGCCTGCTGGACGCCACCAGAACGTCTTGTGTTGCGCGTCATTCCCCGTCTCCGTCTGCTGGATGCTGAATGAAAGGTGAGCGGCTGTAAACGGTGGTAATGATCATGTGAGCTGCTCCAGTGACCTCTGACCTGTTCGATGTCTCTCGCCGGCCCACAGTTCTGCTCCCTGATCACCCACTTGGCCCTCTGGCGGAGGTGCAGGTTGTGGACCGACACCACGTGACGGAAGCGTTTGGACATCGACTCGGCGCTCTGCAGCAGAGCTTCTCTCTGCGTGAAGACGCTCCAGGACCGTCTGACTGGTGAGTCCTTGTTCGCCTGCTTCTCCGCTGGCGGTCTACAGATCTGGTTTGGGGTCTCTGAGACGCCACGCTTTCGTGGACTTTCATGTCGAGTCTCTGCAGCATTTCTGTTCTCTGAGTTGTTCTGTGGCTGAGTTTTTGTCGCTGCCGTCGGTTTGCTGTGAGAGGAGGCGAGTCGGTCGTCTGAGGAGGGGATGACAGGAGCTGGCTTCGCAGGTCTGATGGGGAGGCGGCGGTCGGCGGCGGCGGGGAACCAGCAGGTGAAGACCGGAGGAGTCCGACAGGGGAAAGGCTCCAGGAGCTTCTGTGTGGTCTCCAACAGAGACTCGAGTCCAGCTGCTGATCCGGGCTGATAGTGAAGAACCACATCCTCCATCCAGATGGAGATCAGAGGACAGAATGCAGCCTCCTCCTCCTCCTCCTCCTCTTCTTCATCATCGTCCTTCCCATGATGCAGCAGTCTGACAGGCAGCGCCGGGCGGACGGAGGTCCTGTGGAAACATGGATTTTACAGTTACAGCACATTTACTTCAGTCCAGCTGAACAGTAACTCAGAAAAATAAAGACGAGTTTCTCCATCTCAAACCATCCAGAACCTTCTGCTCGACCATCTCTGAATGACCTGAAACTCTGTTATCTGTAACATCATAGAGTTATAAACCAAATACTTTCCAGGAATTCACAGAATTTAGACCGAATAACCATTAATGAAACAGTTGGCGACTGATTTAACAGTTGACCAGTCATGAAATCATCCTCGCAGCAGCACCAGTATCGTTCTGAATGGACTTTAAAAAACCCTCAAACACTCGAATCAACCCGATGAAAAGAACATTTTATCCTCTACACAATAAAAAGAGGTTTTTAACCTTTTCTCAGGTTGTTTCTGAAACAGGAGACGACGTCTGCCTTTTGTAACACATTAAATTCATTCCATTAACTTTATTCTTGGTTCATTCACTCAACATTTATTTATAATCTAAGCTCAGTGAGGACACTCAGTTAAACTCTGGTCACATCCTATTAAGTGAAAATGCTATGAGAAACATTGGAACTTGGAACAAATAAATAATAAAAATAATATATATATATATTTTTTAAATACATTTTTATTTTGTATTGTTTTTTAATGTTTTTAAAATTTCTAATAATTTTTTTCATTTTTATTTCTTTTTTTTGTCACTTTAAAAGCGACATTATAAAAAATTAATTTAAAAAAATTACAATAAAAATAACATTTTTTATTTAAAAAATAAAAAATAAAATAAAATAAAATAAATAAATGTAATATATATATATAAAATTATTATTTTATTTATTTGTCTATATATTTCTACTCTTATTAGCCTTTTCTTTTATGGATCCATTTTTGATTAATATTGCCACATTATTTATTAGTTATTTTATTTATTCTTCTTTTCATTTCCACTTTTATTTCATTATGCTTTTATTGATGTATTTTTGTAATTTGGCGCTCTCACTGCTCCATACATGGCAGTGGTTTTGCACAGATTCTTTCATGAGTGACAACATTGTCATGTCTTAATATTGCACAGATTACTACTACGTCAGTAGAAAAATGTCCATGTAGAGTATGTTCTAGTAAATGTATTAAAAATGATATTTTAAATGTCCAGAGTATTCATCATTCTGAACGTGTCCGGATTGCACCAAGAGATGTACGACAGATTATCAGGATGTCGCTTTAACAATTATTACTGCATTGAATTAGGCAGCAAAAACTGGAAACGCCCTGAAATCATCCACTGGGTACTTAAATCCTGTGACTATCTGGAGGAAACCACATTTGGACTTCAGCTGACTCATCCTGAACATGACTGGTGGTGTCACTGCAGAAGCTGTGGTTCTGTCCACAGCAGCTCAGCAGGTTTCCTTCAGCAGAGCCTGTGGGTTAAAAAAAGCCACAAGACGCCATTTCTGACACGTTACAAAACGTCAATAATTAACGAGGTGACTGGACTCAGAGGAGACGGTCCGCAGCTTCTGCCAGCGCTCAGTTTGGATCCTGCAACTGTTTGATAAAGTCAAAGAAAAGAGATTTCATGACCCGTGTACTGCTGAAGGACTGAAGCAGCTGATGTGGGCGTCAGGAGGCTGAGCTCTGCTCAGACCCACCACACTGTGGCCGGATCAGGAACTCCACACGGAGACCAATATCTAGCCTTTAGTACTCGGTCACAGCAGCCACTTTATCCTTTGACACTCATTTATACTACTGCGAACATAAGGTGTCGTTCGAATAATTATTTATAAAGAAGAATCCACAGGTCACAGAATCCAGTCCAGCAGCTAATGTTTTTAGCTTGTTATGCTAACTGCTGTCAGCTAGCTGGCGGTAGCTCAGTGCAGCTAACTAACTAGCTAACTAGCTAGCTAGAAAACCCGGATGAACAAACGTTTATATTTCCTGCAAACAGGCTCACAGCGAACCGAACAGATGCTACAACAGAAAATACCGACCTTCAGTTTCACAAAAAACCGCGGTCCTTCGTCAAAGAAGCTAGCGATCTAACATGGACGGAGAGGCGCTTCCCGTAAACTCTCGCGATAGCTGCAATGAAGGACGGAATCCGGTAAGGGTCATGCAGAGTGGATTAAGTTGAGCCGCAACATTTTTGTACCATTTATATTTTATATTATATTATAAAATAAAAATGTCTGTTCTACCAAAAATATGTAATTTAACTTGTTCATTTTATTATTATTTTTAGCTGCTTTTTAAAAAATCTTGTACATTGCACCTTACTCTATATTTACTGTTGCACCAACCCACCAGAACAAATTCCTCATATTGCGTCAGCTAAACCTGGCAATAAATCTGTTTCTGACTTAAAACGTTTGAAAAATGGGACTTGGAGTACGTTTAACTGCCCATAACCAACTTGCAGCTCTTCTCCATGTGGATCTGCTGCATTTGGCTTCCAGAGTGTTTGTAATGTCACAAGCCATGATCAGTTAGAAAAAAAGCTTAAGGTGAACTCAAACTTTCCTGATTAAAGGCTGTAAAACATATTTCTGGTGTAGAAATCATGTTCTTGAGGTCACACCTGCTTTAACAGGACGTATATGAATCTGAAGTTCAGGTGGAGCTAAAGAAACGACACAGAGTCATCCCAGTAGTTTGTCAATAGGACATTTTATTTCATACGTCTGTTGTCTTTATTCAAATTACAGTAATATACTTGCTGAGATGACCACCGGCTGCAGCCTGGACAGCTAAAACTGACAGCTGTACTACTTGAAGCAAACTTTTTTTCCTCTTTTTTTTCTTCTTTTCTTTTTAAAATTATCTTGCAACAGAAAAAAGCACATATGCCATGAGATGTGTGGTGTGGTGGTGACGACGTCAGGTAGGTAGGATTATAGTGCTGGTCTTAAAAAAAAAAACAAAAAAAACAAACAAAAAAAAAATAAACAGAATAAAGGAAAGGAAAAGTTGCGCGTTGTACATGTTGTAAAAGGATCAGAATATGGCACATTTGGTCCACGTTGGTAGTTTTATTTTATCGTTTTCAAACATGTAATAAACACAAAAAAAAGAAAACAGCTCATAGTTGTACATGTTTTTCCCCAGAAGCACAGCATTAATGACAGCATATTGAAAACACGACTGTAGAGGGGGCCGCTCTTTAAGTTTCGCTCTTTTACTCGTTAAAATCTTGGATTCGTCAGCCAATCGGTTGTGTCTATTCTCCCTGGTACAGTATTATCATTATTATTATTAATATCTTCTTTCCGTCCAAAATGAGGGGGTGGAGGTGGGGAGGAGGGGCGGGCGGTGGAGCTTCGTGGATGATCGACGGGGATGGCTTTGGACATTCACAGGAAGTAGTCGGGAGTGCGTCTGGTCACGTGGGGCTCGCCGCGGCGGGGGGCGGGGTCAAACTGAAGGCTGAGGAGACAGGAAGCGTTGGTTAGTGATGGTTTGATGCTGCTGTAACACTTCAGGCTGCAGACGGGATGGCAAACGTTCACACAACCTTTATTTAACCGTTTCAAAACCAAAATGATAGGAGAATGAACAGCTGGAGGTTTTTAGGTGGAACTGTAGCCAGTGT
>NW_007579773.1:97795-112085 GCF_000690725.1 Stegastes partitus
GAACATCTTTCTACATCTGATGGTGGAACATCAGTCTTCATTCATTTCACTCCAAGGTAAAACTCCACCAACCCAGCAGGAGGACTCGTGTCTCTGCAGGACGTCTGGTGTTTAAACTCAGCAGTGAACCTGGTTTCACGAGCAGCTCCGTCTACTTACAAAGAGTATTTCAGAGTGTCGTCCAGTTCCATGATGGCTGCCTGGTTTCCACAGCGGTAGCAGTAGTTTGGAGCACTGAAGATGGTCACCACGTTCTTGTCATGGCCCCAGTTGTAGCCCTGCAGGTGAAGAGACGCAGTCAGACGGGAAACTCTTCATCACAGACCAGGTAAAGAAGAATCTTAGGTAAATCTGTATCTATTGATCCAGCGGTGACTTTCATCACGTAGAAATAATCACTGATTCTGGCCTGAAATCCAGGATTTCTGCAGGAATATTTATTCTGAAAACGTTTCCACAGACACGCCCATCAGAGGAGTTTTATACTAGACATGTATATTATATATATCTATATATGGATTCATTGTATTGTCCGCTCATTTTAGCACTAGAGCTAATTATTAATCACTAAGTGATCAACTGCTGGATTCATTAACAGCTATTTTGATCAATAATTTGTTGTCTCGAGTCATTTTTTAAATAAAAAGATTTTAAATTCTATAATTGGAGCTTCTTGAATGTGTTTCTTTCCTCCTCTGTGACAGTAAACGGAATCTTTTTGAACAAAACAAGACGTTTGAGGAAACTCTGATCCAACAGATTGACAGTGAAAATAATAATCAGCTGCAGCCACAAACGTCCTTAAACCAAACTCCTTCTGAGAAACTTTAAATTTAAAACCAGCCGGAGAACATTTTTGAATCAAACCAGACTTTTAGCTCCGACTTAGTCGCCTCCAGCAAATTTTACGATCACAATCAAGACTGAAGTCGCAGTGGAACAAAAACAGAATCATGTTAGTTTATGATGAAAATCAAAGCTAGCGTCGACCAATAATTCTTAGAAATGTAATCAATCAGCTGACGTGACCTGGATCCAAGTATGTTTAGGAGCCGTCCAGTTAAAATGAAACATGTTGGATTTTCGATGCTCTTCAGCCTCCAGCAGCACAACCACAGACGGGACAACAGGAGCTTCATAAATGAGATGTGTGACGTTCCTATAACTTTAAGCAGGTTCAGAAACAGCTGCTTTTACGTGCGTGAGGACGATAACGCAGTGAAATAAGTCCTCCGCCTCGGCTGGTCGTGTCGTGTGGAAACGCTTTCGTCTCCGAGGTCCTGAGCTGCTGCAGCAGCTGAGTGAGCCTCACGTAAACACAAAGTGCATGAAGAGCCTCTCAGCCGGAGCTCAGTGGGAGTGAAGCTGCTACAGGAACGGGGATGGAGCAGCGCCGCACTCTTTCAACTTCAGCACACTGTGTTGCCATGGAGACACGGGGATTTTTAGGTTGCTGCAGCCAAATTTAACGGCCAACACTCAGACACGTGAGCATGAGTTCATCGCTGTCAGAAAACTTCCAACAGTTCATCTGAACGTGTAGAAATCAGACTGTACGGGACAAAGACACCGTTTAGCTGCTAATGTGTAAAGTGTCCCGCTTTGTCAGCATCTGGGTCACGACTCTCCAAAAAAACCAAACACGAGGGATTCATCTGTGGTGACCTTCAGGAGCTAAACAACAGCTTTTACCTCCATGACCAGCTGATGGGCGCGAGACACCAAGGTGAGGCCGTTGGCGTGGTTGAAGGTTTCAGAGATGTCCTGTCCGAAGGTGTAGCCGGCACCTCGGGGGGAGATGCCCCACCCACCGCGGTCATCGGGGTCCGACCACAGCAGGTCACACATCGGGCCCTGGAACAGCAACACAGCGTCACACACACGGTTACAACACACCGGGTCAGCCTCAGATTCTGCTCAGCTGGTGTCACTTGGGAACCAAAATAAGTTTTGTAAAATCATTCAGCTGAATTTTGAGTTTCACACGTTTCCTGATCTGGACATTTTTATATTTTCAGGGTGACAAAAGCTCAACTATCGGTATCATCAGAACATTCTGTAGCACAGAACCAGCCTCACGTGTGGTTAACTCTTCACATGAAGACAATGGTACTGACATATAGAAACTCCAGGTTCTGGTTCCTACCAATGACCCACATCAACATTTAGTCTAAATGTGTAAAACCAGAACCTTGTCTGGTCCAACTTCACCACAACAGGTTCTGCTGATGTTAGAGCCTCAACAGGTGGTGAGATGTGACCAGAGACTGGGTTCTAGTAGAACCATGGATCCATCCATAGATAGACACTGACAGGAACTTAATGCGGATCAGTACCAGCCCCGTCTAAATGTTCTGCACTGTTTTCAGGGCCGGCGGACTCATTTTACAGCACATTAGTCATAGGCTGCCCACTTAGGACAAAACATCCACAGGGAAAATTCAAAATGGCAGCCATTTTCCAAGATGGCCGTCGTGTCTTTGGATTTTTGGACTATCCTTTAAATCCAGTTTTTATGATTTCAACATTGTTTTTGACACTTTAGATTTGGTTATAGCGACAGAAAGTTAATTCAGAGTTTGAATGAAAAAGTTAACGTCTAAAATAAGTAAAGCTTGAATTAACAAGATCGTTTGGAAGATTTGTGTCGCTCACGTTCTTTTGTGAAACTCATCCTTGTGTTTGTGTGACAACATGAACAATTCCTCTGATTAACGGTTCTCTGCTACTCATCACGGCCCCAAATGTAGATTATTCCACCACAGAAAATAGTCCAACAAATACAAGACTTTATGGAGCCTTTTGGGAAAATGAAACTTTATGTTTGTGACGTTTTTTTTTGCAGATTTCCTTCCTTTGCTGAGGTGGAGCTCAGAGTGAGAGCCGGCGCAGATGTGAGAAGGTTCTGAGGAACAGAAAGAGATGCATGCTTGTGTACCTCATGTGGGACTTCTTGCAGGCGGTCCAGAGCTCGTATGTGATCCAGAGTGTCTATGGAGGGAGACAGACCTCCGTGGAGACAGAAGATCTGAAACACAAAACGGATTTCAGTGCTGAAGCGTCACATGTGAGGTCTGTGAGCAGCTTTACGAGCACAGAACAACAACTCACTGCTCTGAGCTTCTACCTCCAGCTTTCTGTGTCAGCACACACAAATATTTAATCCGGACGGTTCCCAAAGTGGAAGGAAAAAAAGTGGAACTCCTCAATTATTGAGTCACGAAGAAACAATAAGCGAGCTCTGGTTTGCTAGTAGGACTGAGTGTGTGTCAGGAAGATGGAGACAAGGAGCTAAACACGACACTGACATCTGAGTAGTTTTAGATTGATGTATCAGCTGTTTTATGAGATTAACACAAAAAAGCGTCATTTCATGTCGACTGTCAAGTTTTTTTTCTGCACATTGAAAGTTGAGGCTGTAAAATATCTCAACAACTATTAAAGATATAAAAAAAAAAAACGTACCCGTATATATTAGAAAAACAAACCTGTTAGGTCTATTTGGAGACTCATTTTGAAACTTTCTACCAATGTTGTTGTTTTTGAGGAACAAAACTCACTTTTATTTTCATTTTTGTGATCAAGTATTTCATATTACAGAATCTACGTGTTCTGTTTGTGTTATTGTTCAGAAAGCTCCACTAGTTCACGTCTACTTTATCAGGTTTTGGACAGTGAGCTCAAAGATGGAACTTTTCACGATGTTTTGTCACATTTCAACTCAGCTGGAACCAGAGATTATTGATCTACTGTCCAGTATGACAGATTCTGAATCAATGACACGATGAGAAATAACAGAACATTTTCAGGTTTTAATAGTTCCTCAGATGTTGTTGTTCAAACAGCCTCAAATTTCAATGTGAGAAAAAAAACCTGCTGAACACATCAGGTTGAAATTTCTTCATAAGCGTTCATATTTTAAGCTTTAAATATTTCTAACAAACCAGAGACTGTTGTAATAATTTGAGATGAAATCGGTCGTCCGTTCGCCACTACGGCGGCCGTCCTACCTGTCCGTCGACCAGCGCGGTGAGAGGCAGGTAGTCGAACAGGTCTGTGAAGTACTTCCAGACGTTGGCGTTGCCGTACTTCCTCAGGCACTCGTCGTAGAAGCCGTAGACCTGTGTGATCTGCCGCGACTCGTGGTTCCCTCGCAGGATGGTGATTCGCTCCTGGAAACGAACCTGAACACGGCGAGAGCAAAAGACGAGTTACGGCGCCGCGATTACAACTCGTTCACAGCCGCAGGACTAGTTACTGATGGGATGTTTGGTTTTTGTGTTGACATCCTGAAACGTCTGAGAGCATCCGGTGGGTCGACCTCAGAGCTCCAACTGTGGTGTGACAATGTAGAAGTTCTGCTAAAAAAGGAGCCAATTTAAAACCTCAAACACAAACGATCCGATCTTCAGATCAGTCCTGAACCTGAGAGAAAGCCTGTAGAGAAAGAGAACGAGGTTTTCTTTGTCCTGTTAAAGACGAGCAGCTGACCACTGAACAGTTCTTCACTTTCAGCTTCCTACAGGTGAAGATGTGCGACTTCTCTTTCTTAAGCGAGTCTCTTTGGATTCTGGGCGTTTCGTTGAGCCAAACAACAAACCTGAAGACGTCACCTTGAACTTCAGGAAACTGCAGCGTGCATTTTTCACCAAACAACTAATCAGAAAGATTCATCTTAGTTTCAAATTCAATTAAACTACAGATTGTTTTCAATTACTGGTGTTAACGTCAGACACGACAAACTTTTAAATGAGTAAAAGTTTAGCTTCTTACATGTGAGTATTTTTCTTATTTCTGTCCTCCTCTATGACAGTAAACTGAATATGTCAGGACAATACAAGACTTGGAAGAAACAGCGATCACCATTTTCAGACATTTTATAAAACAAACCGATTAACGCCAAAGATAAACTAAAGCACTATCCACCGTGTCTTCATGTTTGAGTCCCAAACTCTAATGCGACGTCTGTAAATAACTTTGATCATTGAATTTAAGACGGTGTAATAATAAGGCAGGAACGTTTAAGGAGGATCATGATCTTTGTACCCAGACCAGCACTCAGCAGACATGCTGGTCATCGTTGCTAAATACGGACATATTATTAAGCTGCAGCTGGATTCTTGTGCAGTTTGAGTTCCTACAGATCATCTCACTGAAAGATTACCTCAAGTTTCTGGAATAATCTCCTGTCACGTTTATAAACTACAACTTGTGGTTGAGTCTAAAACTGTTCTGAAGGAGAATGAGGAAACGGGAAGTTAAAAACACGACTGGAACATCAGCTCTGTGGCACAGGAAGCACTCATTCGTTGTTTAGATGTAGAAAATTTGCATCTCTGTTAGCATCAAGCTGCAGCGGATCCTCAGAGCAGTGTGGCGTTTGGGTTTCATGGAGAATAACGGCACCGACATGACTTCACTTTAACATGACTCAGCAGGTCCTGCGGTGTTTTAGTTTGTCCAGGGTCATGAAGTCGGCATCAGCTGATCCACAACGTGCAGTAAACGACTCAGCGTTTAACTCTCCCAAAGACACTTCTAGATCAACGGCTGCATGTCGTGCTGCTGCTAACGAACACAGAGAACGGATAGTTTCAGGTTTCGTTAGTTTCCTTTTTGTTTGGATGTTAAATGACAAAACGCAGCTGCTCAGCATCATCAGTGGGTTTCTGTGATGTGTGTGTTTGCAATCCAGGTTTCTCTGAATCTAATGACCGAGTTTTGACATTTCACAGGATCCCAGCGCCTCTAGTTCCTCGTATGAACGTTCCCATTACGTCACCGAAAACTAAACTCAAGATTTTCTCATTTTAACATCAAACACTGAACCTCACACAACCTGAAACCAGACAAATTTGAAAATAAATCTATAATTGTTGATCAAAATAGTTGATAAATGTTGTAGTGATTGAGTAATTATTGAAGCTCTGATTGTAATCGATCGCAAGTGATCAATACTGGACGAGCTCCAATCTCAGGGCTTCTCTTTATTCTGACTGAACAAACTGAAGTACAACATGTTTTTCACTTTTACTTGCTATCCGTGTGTTTCACGTTTTCTTGTTGTTCTTCTTTGATGAGCATCTTGTAACTCTTACATATGATCAAATGTGTAATTAGCCTCGTGAAGTGCTGCTAGTTTAAGTGACGTAAGGCGCTTTAGAAGCAAAGTTTATACAAAGCTAAAGCTCAGCTGCTTGTGTTTACGCCACATTTATCATTTCCCTTCTGTGGTTTGATATCTACACTGAACTACACCACCTCTACTCATGTCCGTATTGCTCTGCACCGCGTTCTTTTATTTTTTATAATTAGAGTAATTTCATTTCGCTGACAGAAAAGCATGAATCTGTCCACTAACTCGGAGGCCGTTGATTTAAAAATGCTGCATTCAAAGGCATTCACAGCACCGATCTGCAACTAAAACATGGACAGAACATGATTAAGCTGTTATTCATTTATACAGCAGTTAATGGTGAACTAACGTTGCGTCAGGACTGTGAGCAGGAGTCATCTCTACTTTCTGCTCCGTCAGCTCACACATCACTGCATCGCATTTCTACAAACATGTTTATGACGCTGTAAAGCTGGACAGTAAAACCATCAACGCAGACCGCCGCCACCTTCTGATGCCCAGCAGGAGTCTGATCACGGGGCGCTTCAGCCGGTACGTCTGCCGTGTTTGTTCTCTTTTGTTTGAGCAAACCGGAGATTATTTTTAGACGTTTCGAGGCCGGCGGAGCAGCAGGTCCAGTCTCCTGCTTATCAGATTTACAGCGATAAACAAAATGTCAGCAGCTTCATGGAGCCCAAACCTCAGCCGAGAATCAAATCTGCTGATCTACAATCAGCTCGGCGGAGACTGAAGAGATCGTAACAGCACAGCTCGGCCTGGACATGAAACGAGATGCTACAGACAGAAACCCGGTGCTGCTGTGAAGCATGAAGCTCGTCACGACTTCAAATCTGTCATCTGCAAGTAAAAGTTGACAAGTTTTTACCTGAACTCAGCTACAAGTGGAGTTAAACGTGAGCCGATTGGTCCGTATGGTAGCAGCTGGAAGCCTCGTCTTTAACTGGGATTTCACTCAGTGTTACAAACGACAAAGCAGGACCATGAACGCACCACGAGAGGTTGTTAGTTTGAGGAGCAGCAGCTTAAATTAGTTAAAGAACAACTTTGTTCTAAACTTGACGTTGAAATCACGGCCACGTTTTAATAGAACAAAGAATTTAGTTTAACAGACCTAACTGACTTTATTGCTGTTTACGTCACGCGTATGGCCGTGCTTCTCATGGATGTATTGACTCTTGATGGGTGTTTGAGTCTGTGTTAACTTATTTGACAGAAATCTTCCTGTAGTTTTTAACCATTTCATCATTAAATAATTAAAAAATGTCTATTATGCTGAGTAAATGAAACCACAATTAACAAAACCAGTTAATCAATACGACATTTCATGATGAAGCTCGCTGCTCCACCCGTCTCAGGACACGTCACGATTAAAATATAGGAGCTGCAATGATTAATAAACGAATAAACTGGAATAACTACGAATCAAATAACAGAAAATAATCAACAGATTAAGCAACAACTAATAAGATTTTTTTCCACACTTTACACTTGAGGCTTTTTACACCCTTTTTGAAGAAAGTTTTTCTACCATCAGCAGAAGCCTGACAACACATGCCGTCTCTGCCCTGATGAACGCCGACGGACACACCGAGACGGTTTACCTTTAGCGTGACGAGCAGCGTGACCGTCTCCACGGAGTAGTAGCCTCTGTCGACGTAGTCTCCCATGAACAGGTAGTTGGTGTCGGGAGACTTGCCTCCGATCTTAAACAGCTCCATCAGGTCGTGGAACTGACCGTGGACGTCGCCACACACCGTCACCGGGCATCGCACCTGAGGGGAGGAGTCACAGCGTCACAGGCCGACACCAGCTGATCGCACTGAACTTATTCTGCACCAGGTTAGGAAACGGCCAATCAAAGAGGAGCTTCAAACATCCCAACACGAGGTTCAATCACAGCTTTTTCTAAAGAATCTCCAGCTTCGGTTTAATTATCGAAGCCTGACGACAACATTCACGACTCAGTGTTTGTCTGATAATCACACACACCATCAGTCAGACAGACATGAAGAGCAGGTGAATGTTTCACAGAACGTCTTCGACGTCTATTCTACTTTCCTGTATTTCTACATAAGCAAATTTTTGAGCAAAAAAAAAAAAACAAAAAAAAAAACAAGAAAAAAAAGTCTTAATTGTGTGATTGCAGCAGCTTTGTAAATGTGAACATTAACTCCAACACTATGTCAACTATGTCCACCAACTGGTCGGCCGTGAACAGGGAGGCTCCTCACGACTAACTCCTGAAATACAGAAATCTGATCTAGTGGGCTTGTCTCAAAGTAAGAAACACTCTAAAAACCTTGAACACAGTTGAACAATAATGTGAGACACTGGCCACATACGAAACAGCTGAACACATTCTTCAGTCATTAAGTCTTACTTCAGCTGCAGCTGAAATGTCAGGCACTTTGTGGGGTGAATATAAGCATGTTATTCATACTGTACAGGCCTGTGGTGGGTGGCTGCGTAACATCTAATGCAACACTTAACCAGGCGTTCATTAATAAAATCTTAATACATATAACCAACCAGATTTATCAGCACGCTGCTTAGCACTGATTAAAACCCATCACTGACCTGAATAACACTGAACAACTTCACAAATAAACACAATTTCCTCAAATGACTTCCTACTAAAGGTGAAGGACTCAAACAGGAACAATGTGTTGGACAAAGACACACACAACAGAACCTCTGATCCATGGCATACAGAAAATAGACTCCAAATACGATGTGAAATTTCAGCATAAACAAAAGATTCAGGTCATTTTGCTTCCTTTCTTGTGAGCTGATGGGTCTCGGGTGGAAACAGATTCTATAAAAACACTGTGGCATTTAGGACGGGAAGTGTGTGAGAGCCTCCAGCTCAGCCGAGACACAGTTTAGAGTGTAAACAAGGTGTGATGTTGTTCACACTGCAGAGGCTCCAAACACGCCACAGGGAACGACTCTGACAGGTGGCTTCTCTTCTAAAGGGTTCTTCTACACAAACCAGAACATTCAGTCGACGGGAACCTCTGTTTGTGTCAGTGGGAGAAAGTCTCATGTAAAACTCCCCTCGTGTTCACCTACATGTACTAATCTGAGCAAAAGCTCTCATCGCTTTTATTTTAGTTCCTTTTTCTGATTGAGTTTGGAACCGTTCCAGCAGATTTCACCCTCTGAGTGTGTTCTGTTTGCATGTTGTTAATGTTTAATGCGTTCAGGTTTTAAGAGTCTGCAGATGGTTCTCATAACGCAAAATGCAGTCGACTGCAGGGCCAAAGTCAATTCAGTCTTTAGCTTATAAAAAATGGAATTTTTCCATGTGAAAAGAACCCGGTTCTAACCAGGAACTTCTGACTATTAATAATGATTGTGAACTTCCATTAGACAGAGATGAAATCAGCTTTGACCCGTTTCCTGCCTGTCCTTTCATTTAAATGTGTTTGACGTCCCTCTTTCTTATGATTTCTGTTTCTGCCTCTCGTGTCACGCTGTAAATCAATTGGATCTTCCTGTGGGGATGCTGAGGAAAGGCATCATGGGAACTCTCACCTCCTGAACGTTGGACTCCTTGGTCAGAATCTCCTTGGCCTGCAGGACACACAAACACACACACATTCGTTAACTCGTTAGTGGCCTTTTGAATCCCGTTAACCACATCTCAGACGCTGGAGTGACCCCGTGAGCAGACAGGAGGTTGAATAAAACTCTAACTCGTGTCATACCCACCCAGTTAGCCTCTGGAACAGATCAGTTATTTTAAGATTTCAAACCTGCACGACCTCACAGGGCGCCACACAGCTGGAATTTAGTTGAACTTAAAAAAACCAAAACAAACAACAACAACAACAACAAAGCACTTATTGATGAAAATAACTAAATGTGCTTCATGTCTACAGCTTCTCTGTTGATGACTGTGTTTTTGGTTCACATTTCTGCTGACAGGACGAAAAGAAAACCAAGCTCAGCTGTTTCTGGAGCTGAACCAATCAACAGGGTAAAAACCATCACAATTAAATAGTTTTTTAAATGTGAAACGTTGTCACTTTTTTTAATTTGAATTCACTACAAACTGAAATGATTTATTGGTGTTGACAGATGTGTGAAGACGTCTCATTGGGCTCAGGGAACTTGTGCAGAGTATGTTTATAATCATCACATTAAATTAAGCTGAAGTGGAGTTGACAAATTCATAAATTAAGAAAATAACCGCTAGTCGCAGTCCTTGTTGATTCAAATGGATCGTACGGTGCGACTGCATCAGTGGCCGAAACTCTTGAGAAAGTTCTGCTTCTTCGCTGCTGTCCGACCGTTTTGTGTTTGAATAGTTTTACACTCTGCTACATCCAGGTTTGCTTTAATTCTCTGAGGTTTTGTTGTAGAGCTGGATTATTTCGACGATTTCTTAATTTTTTCCCCAGCTTTCTATTTGACAAAACGCCTGAAAACGTCGTCTAAAACTCCAACGTGACATTTTCAAATGAAGCATATCTAATGTGCGACGCTATAAAAACAGAACAGCAGAAAATCCTCTCATGTGAAGAGGACTTCTGGTCTTTCTGTCGATTGAGGGATTGACTAATTTCTCCTGTTATTGGTGGAGCTGGAGCAGCAAAGACTAATGGATTAATTGTCAATTATCAAATTAATTACCAACCAATGAATTTGAGTTTTTTTCTAAATTCTCTGATTCCAGCTTCTTGAATGTGAATATCTTCTGGTTTCTTTTGTCAACAGTTAACTCAATATCTCTGGACAAATCAAGACATTTGTCATCTTGGGCTTTGGGAAACACAGTTTAACACTTTTTTTGGACATTTTAGGAACCAACAACTCATCGATTAATCCAAAAACCAGGACATGTGTTACTCAAACATGGACGTAGTTGTTAATTACAGCCGTATTCACACGCCAAATGACCTGTTTTCATCCAACCAACTGTCAAAAAGTATTGAACTAGAAATGGTGTAACAGGACGATTCGCTCATTTGTCTGCCCGCTATCCCACTAATGCTCTGATTTCTATTATTACTACGTCAATAACATTCAATACGACCACTGGAGCTGAAACTCCAGCAAACATTTCATTTTCCAATATAAAAAAGGTGAACCAATGCTGAATATTCACATATTAGAGCCTCGAAGGGAAGAATAGTTGCAGTTTTCTTCATTACACATCATTGTCATCTGCAGTTTGTGGGCTTTTGATTGAACAGAACATTTTAGAGACACCACCTCTGGATCTGTGGGGAATATTTCTGATCAAGTTGCCGACATTGAAACCACCACGAGCCCACCATGGTACTCTATCAGAGCCTTATCGGGATGTTAGCTGCCAAAATCACAGATTTAGCTTTATTAAAAATGATATACAACCTACTTATCAGGAAAACAATCTTCTAAATGCATCACATTGAGCTCTGTTGACTTGAGGTGGTTGTTTAGATATTCACCTGAATGGCTGACATGAAAACAGCCGTCACTGCAGGCCTGATGCTGGAAAAGCTCACATTCACTGCCTCCAAATGTTACATCTCTTCATCCCTGTTGGGCTTATCTGCTCTTTATTACCAAATTAGATTCCCACTTTATTCATATCAGCCCCACAAACTACTCAGCTGACACTTCCAACGCTTCACTGAACAAACCAAGTCTTTTCTTTCATTCATTCAAGTCACAAGGAACTAACATTAGTCCTGCCAGCATTCAGGAGACAAAACGGCCTACAGCGTGCAGTTATTGCGTGTATTTCGCCAACTGTAACGGTTGCTGATGCAGAAAAGCTACCGGACGAGTTATTTTTAATGGTGCAACAGACCTGAGGTGGCGTCTAATAACCGAGAGGCTTGACAGGTTTATGCAATAAAACGGATGATCGATAAAGACAGGGCGCGGTGCGGATCGTCACACGCACTCACATTAAACACGGATTTATCATTTACCGTAGTGAAGAGGAATGTTAGAAACCACAACATTAAACACGGATTGAGTCCTGGTTTGAGCGCAGAACGTAGCCCAGTTTAAAAATGGACAGTAAAGGGGGGCTTCGTCTATTTCCTGGCGGTGGTGTAAAATATGCGAATTTTCGGCCTGTCCGTCCTGAGACGACGTTTGTCGGATAACCGTCCGCTCTGGCGCTGGCCGACAGCGGACACGGTGAAAATAATGCGCCTGAGATGTAGTTTAGCTGCTACAGCGATGAGAAATTTAGGCAACCTCTCGATGACTGGTCGAAAATGGGGCGAAAATAGCCGCCTTGTCGTTGCCTCATTCCAGAAATTAGCCGGAGCCGCTTTCGCAACCACATTGAAAGCGAGGCCGACTGAGTGAGAATAAAACCCGGGAGGCTGAAGTCTACTCACCTTCTCACAGAGTGTCCTGACTTGGTTTTCCGATAGCTGCTTACACTCGTTTAGCTGTTCGATCCATTGGTCTAACTCTTTAGTGAAAGATTTGTCTTCCATGACAGCCGCGGTCGGTAGCTCGCTAAGCTAGCTGTGTTAGCTACCTGAAAAAACAGACTGGCCTGTGTCAACGCTAGCTGCTTTAGCCTTTAGCTCGTCGTATTGTTAACCCGATCCAGTCCCGCCAAACCGGTTGATAAATCAGCGATAAGACCTAAAATTAAACAGCCCTTCAGTCAACTTCTATCATGATAAATTACCGATGTTAAGTTACCGACGTTAAAAACCAGTGTTTACTGGCCGGGGGAGTGAAAACGGTCGAAAGTCCCCGATGCGGCAGACCGTAGCGGCAGAAGGCAGCGGCGTCGCAGCGGCTAGCCGATTTGCTAAAAGAGCTAGCTACAATAACATCCGGGCATTTCAGCGGACTCAGCGCAGCAGCGACACCGCATGGACAGACTGTGAGTTGCAGCGCGGTTCAATAACGGAAGGCCTGCTTTCAGTCAGTCAATATTTCCAATATTTATTAGTTATTTTATTGTATATTAGTGTCTGACTTTTCTACAAATGAAATTCAAAACAAAGTGCTTTACAGAAAAACATTCTGTGATTGCTGCTTCTTGAATGTAAATATTTCCTGGTTTATTTCCTCCTCTATGACAGGAAACTGAATATCTTGGCACAAAACAAGACATTTAGGAAACACAGATTGATATTTTGAACAATTTTCTTACACTTTGGAGACCAAACAGCTAATCAGCTTATTGAGAAAATGTTTAATTATTAAATTCTCCATGTATTAGTTGTTTAACCAGCCATTAACCAAGTAACTAATGGTATAACTTCTCTATAATGTCTATAATAGAACACTAAACACCACTGCAAGAGTTCAAACACCTGTATCCATTTTGGTAGTTAATCGTCATTTTCAATTTAAAAAAATGAGCCAAACTGTTAAATATGAACATGTGACATCCTCTAATGTAGAAAGATTTACACTTTTTCTTCATAATGTGTTATTTTAAACGGAATAATCTGCCATTTAAATGTTTTTGATTTAATGAAACATTTAAAAGACGCCTCCTCTGGTTCTGTGATGAATATTTTTGACTAATTTGCAGACCTGGACACCATGAGTCTCTCTACCTTATTTAATATCATCTTTTATATATTTTTTTCCAATTTTAAAAATATTTTCTCCGTGTCTTGGAAAATGCGCTGTCGGCTCATAAATAAATCACATGGGCTAAAAAGAAACTCAAGGCCATTATGAAAAGACAAATTAGCATTTTATTTCACAACAGTCATAACATATACATATTGAACTTTTCTACTACTGTTGCAGTAATAAGTGAACAAAAAGACTTTGATTATCAGAACCTTCTCATACCTCCTGACCAGTTCTTTACTCTGAAGGGCAGGTGACTCTTTGCACTGTTCAATGGAGGCAACAGAAAGGCCAAAGCCTCCATCAAGGCAAGCAAAAGAAGAACTTAAATAAATAAATAATGAAACTGCTGATTTCAAAAACCTGCTGTGTTAAACAATGATTATTTAACTGAGCTGCTAATTCCTAAATTACATCTTGACTTTTGTCATTTGTTGTCAGAGAACTTGCAGTTTGTCCTTAATCACACTATCAAACCAACGGTAGGAACATGTTCCTCATAATAAACTGTGAAACTGCTCGTGACACACAAACCACAGTTAGAACATGTGGGGCACATGGATGTTCTGTCCAAATGTTCTACAATGTGGTACCGTG